>NC_133421.1:92745000-93000000 GCF_049350105.2 Macaca mulatta
GAGGGAGAGGAAGAGGAGGGAGAGGAAGAGGGTGGAGAGGAGGAGAGAGGAGAAGGGCGAGGGAGAGGAGGGAGAAGAGGAGGAGGGAGAGGAGGAGGAGAGGAGGAGGAGGGCGAGGAGGGAGAGGAGGAGGAGGAGGGAGAGGAGGAGGAGGGTGAGGAGGAGGAGGGAGAGGAGGAGGGCGAGGGAGAGGAGGAGGAGGGAGAGGAGGAGGAGGGAGAGGAGGAGGAGGAGGAGGGAGAGGAGGAGGAGGGTGAGGAGGAGGAGGGTGAGGAGGAGGGTGAGGAGGAGGAGGGAGAGGAGGGCGAGGGAGAGGAGGGAGAGGAGGAGGAGGGAGAGGAGGAGGAGGGTGAGGAGGAGGAGGGAGAGGAGGAGGAGGGAGAAGAGGAGGAGGAGAGAGAGGAGGAGGAGGGTGAGGAGCATGAAGAGGGTGAGGAGTAGGAGGAGGGCGAGGAGGAAGAGGAGGAGGGAGAAGAGGAGGAGGAGAGGAGGAGGGAGAGGAGGAGGAGGGAGAGAAGAGGGAGGGAGGAGGAGGAAGAAGAGGAGGAGGAGAAAGAGGGTGAGGAGTAGGAGGAGGGCAAGGAGGAGGAGGAGGGAGAGGAGGAGGGAGAGGAGGAGGAGGGAGGAGGAGGGAGAGGAGGAGGAGGAGGAGGGAGAGGAGGAGGAGGGTGAGGAGGAGGAGGGAGAGGAGGAGGAGGGTGAGGAGCATGAAGAGGGTGAGGAGGAGGAGGAGGGCAAGGAGGAGGAGGAGGGAGAGGAGGAGGGAGAGGAGGAGGAGGGAGAGGAGGAGGAGGAGGGAGAGGAGGAGGGAGAGGAGGAGGAGGAGGAGGGTGAAGAGGAGGAGGAGGGATGCCTGCTCTTGTTTGGGGACAGCAGAGCAACGACGGGTGCTACAGCAGACGGCCCCGGACACGCGTCTCAGTGGTGAACCGCAGAGCTGCCCTAGGCTGGACTAAGAATATGTCGCAGATGACATTTCCCCTTAATGAACTCAAATCAAACGGCCCGTATGCAAGGTGAGTTATTTCTAAGAACTCACTCCTTGAATCACACGCAAAGTGGATGTGAGGAAACCGCTGCCCTGGCCGCAGGCCACCCACCCAAACCCACTCCGCTCAGCTCCGGAAAGCAGTGTCCCTAAGCGGAGAAGAGCCACCAGCCGGCTTCCTCCAGGGCCGACGACCCTCTCCCCAGGCCACCGGGCCAGCAGCCCCGCCTCAGTGACGTCCTGTCAGTAGCCTTGACCCATTCCCGGCCCCTGCAGAGCCTCAGAGCATCACCTGCCTCAGCCTTTCTCAGCACTCCCCACACCACCCTCCGTGCCGCCCGGCCGCCTCCTGCCTGACCTCTGCCCCGGCGTGGGCTCCCAGCACTGAGCCCTGGCTCTGTTCTGCTCCTGAGATCCAGAGGCAGGAGGGCAGGTCCTGCAGGGCTCACACTCACCTTGCAGCGGCAGGAGCCGGCTGGAGAGAGGGCACCTGGGTGCGTCTGCAGGAAACAGCACCCCCCCAGGTGAGGGCAGCCGCCCGAGTGGACGTTCTCACAGCACAGCCCACAAGTCCCAGCGGACGGGGCTGTTTCCGCCTCACCCAAGACCAACAAGGAGACAACAGTGAAACGGTAACCGTGGTCCAAAGAGCAGTACCGGGAGCCAGTCTCGGTATCTGAGGTCCCTGGATCCGCCTCCACCTTGTGCAGCCTCGATACGTAGTCAGTGATTCGTTTCCACCAACGCAGTTAATGAAGAGCTTGGGGGAGGCGTCTGTTTGCGTTTGTTGCTGTTTTTTTGTAATTAAACTTACTTTGAGAAAAGTGTGAATTCACATCGCAGCTGTATGTAAGAAACAACTGTAGAGACCGTCTGTGCCCTTCACCGCTTCCTGGAGGAAACATCACAAGGACTCAAGGTCAACGTCGCACCAGGAGAGGGACACGGATGGAGTCAAGATCCAGACGTCCCAGGGCACGAGGACCCGAGGCGCCCCTCACAGCCACCGGCAGCCCCTCAGCTATCCTGACGCCGTGGCATGCCGAGAGCGTGATCCCGGAACGTGCAGGAGGCGGCCTTCTGTGCCCGGCTTTCGCGCTGCTCCTCGGCTCCCGGGACAGCCTTCCGGTCGCTGCATATGGCCGTAGTCAGCTCCTGTACTGGCGACGCCAAACATTCAGGTTCGGGCTTTTCTGTGAACAGTCTTCGATCCACTGGGGCAAACGCCCAGGAGGGCAACTGCCAGGTCACAGAACAGTGACAGGTCTAGCTTATAAAGAAACTTCGAAACGGTCTCCCGAGCGGCCGCGCCGTCTCACACCCTCAGCGATGCGTGAGGACCCAGCTTCCCTGCCTCTCGCCAGCGCCGGGCGTCTTGGTTTTCACTCCGTTCTGACGGCACCTTGCTCTGACACAGGCTCCCTGAGGCCGGCGAGCAGCACCTTCTCGCACGGCTCTTTGCCGTCTGCACACCCTCCCTGGTGAGGTGTCTTTTCACATGTTTTGCTCATTTTCTAATTGGAACGAAACGCGCTCGGCCATGGCTGTGTAATTCTTTTCTTTTTTTTTTTTTGAGACGGAGTCTCACGCTGTTGCCCAGGCTGGAGTGCAGTGGTGTGATCTCGGCTCACTGCAAGCTCCGCCTCCCGGGTTCCCGCCATTCTCCTGCCTCAGCCTCCTGAGTAGCTGGGACTACAGGCGCCCGCCACCGCGCCCGGCTAATTTTTTGTATTTTTAGTAGAGACGGGGTTTCACTGTGGTCTCGATCTCCTGACCTTGTGATCCGCCCGCCTCGGCCTCCCAAAGTGCTGGGATTACAGGCTTGAGCCACCGCGCCCGGCCAATTCTTTTCATATGCTGCAGAATTCTGTCTGAACCTTTCCCGTGTCTCTCCTAAAGCACACGCTAAAAACAGTTGTGAATGAGGACAGCTCTGGAACTGCCGCCCTGCCCAGCGAGGAGGTTCCCCCACAAACAATCTGACCAAGACGCATTTCTAAACTGCTCCGCGTGCCTGTCTCTGTCCGTCGTGCACGGCATCCAGCTGTCTACCACTGCATCTGCTTTCTGGTCCTGTCTGCACTGTCTCACGTTTGACTCTGAACAGAAACGATTCTGAGGGGAGACAAAGGAAAACGCAGACAAAAGCTGGAGGCAGGAGTCCTCTGTTCTGAAACGTGAAGACCGAGAGCCCAGCATCTACACACAAACACCAAGACCCTGCGGCCAGCACTGCCGGGTCCTGCGAGGCAGCCGTGGGCGGCAGGTGGTGTGAGCACACACCAGCCCGCTCCCGAGAGCCTGGATCCCGCCGGGGCACGAGACGCACCTCTCGGACGGGGGCCGACGGACGGCTGCCTCCACCGTGCGTGCCCGACTCCTCCCACGACTCCCCCAGCCTCAGGCTTCCCGGGAAAGGCAGAGCCACGCCAGGTGGGGTCTCTCACCAAGAGTGAGGACGGGGTGGGGGATCTTGTGAAAGTAGAACCCCGAGGCTGGCAATTCCTGAGGCTTTAATTAACCGCGAGCCACGAGCACTGCTCTACAAACGGAGGAGGGGAGAGGATCCTTTTTGGCCTCAACGTGTTTTAACCTCGGAAGAAGGCGGCAAGCTCTCTCCGGTGCCACCGCATCGAACAGCAGGACGAAGGCCTGGATTCCAGAGACCAACCCCTCCCTCCCGGGCACCACAGCGCCCAGCTGCCGGCATCTGGCATCTCGTCGTCAGGAGACCTCGTGCTCTCGAGAGGAGGCGCAGGGAAGAGGGGAGCTCTGAGCTTAATCCTGCACCGAGACGTCAGATTCTCAGGGCAGGAGCTTTTGTGGGCGCCGCGCCTAGCACAGGGCCTGGACCCAGTGAGCGGATGTGAACGAGAGGGTGGCTAACTGCCTCCAGGTTCCTAGAAGAAGCCACTTTCAAGGCTCTCGAGAAACGTTGTGAGCTAGTTCATTTGAAAGCCTCCGTGCCAACAGGCAGAGCAGAAAGCGCAGGCTGCTGGAGTCAGTCACGACAAGCAATCTTGGAACTCTGTCTGAATTTATATGGGGACCACCAGGATCTGGCAATTCCACTGAAAAAAAGAGTCGGAATGTTGAAAGGATAGGCTGCTGACAGACGGGAGGTGTAGGGGGACACGGGGGGCTGTGTTCCCCGAGTTGCCCACCACAGTCCCTCCCTGCCTGCCCTCCTCACATGGCCATCAACCCTCAAGCACTGAGAGGTGAGGTCTGTGCTCCCTCCCCTCAAATCTGGGGTCAGCATGACACCACGTGACACTGTGCCCTGAGGTGACATTGTCACAGGCAACACAGCTTCCAGCAGGCTCTCCTGGACACTCGTTCTTGCAGCCACCGTGCATGGAGAGAGTGCCCAGCCAGGATCCCTGCTCTGAGCGAGTGCGCCGGCTCCAGATGACCCCAGCCCGGCAGTCCAGAAGGTGAGGACGCCTGCGAATGTAGACAAGCTGCCCCGACTGACCGACCAAGACAGAAACTCAGACCTGCAAGGTGAACCCGTCACAGAGAAGGAAACTCACACCCCCAGGTGAGCCCCCCAACACAAAACGTAACTCAGGGCTGGGCACCGTGGCTCACGCCTGTAATCCCAGCACTCTGGGAGGCAGAGACGGGCGGATCACAAGGTCAGGAGTTCGAGACCAGCCTGACCAACGTAGTAAAACCCCGTCTCTACTAAAAATATAAAAAAATTAGCCGGCCGAGGTGGCGCACACCTGTAACCCCAGGTACTCAGGAGACTGAGGCAGGAGAATCGCTTGAACCCGGGAGGCGGAGCTTGCAGTGAGCTGAGATTGCACCACTGCCCTCCAGGCTGGGTGACAGGGCAAGACTCCATCTCAAAAAAGCAAAACAAAAAAGTAACTCCAATTCACAAGGTAAGCCCCCCACACAGAAAGGAGCTCAGACCCACAAGGTGAGTCCCCCCACTGCATGGCCTGGCGCAGTCTGCAGGGCACTTGGTTCTAAAAACGGTGGCAAGAAGGTCAGGGCTCCCAGGGCTGCAGCTCAGGCTCCCTGTGGACTCGCCGTGGAGGCTGAGTCCTGAAGACAGGAGAGGGGCGAGGCCTTCGACGGGCAGCGCAGGAGGGTAAAGTGCGTCTGGGTGAACCCGGGGGAGGCAACCTCAGTGCAGGGTGCCGGGTACGAGGGAGGAAGCAGCGGCTGGGCTGAGGCGGGAGGCGAAGCGTCACAAACGCAGCCAGAGCTGAGAATATGGCTCCTGCCCAGAAAGACACATTCTGGAACGGATGCGAGACGTCAGCTTCTAAATCACACTGAAGAAAGAACAGCTGCATTTTTGACACTAACATCAGCTCCCTGGGGCCACTGCTTTGGAGTGAACGACCTGCCGTCCACTGCTGTGGGGGCCCCTAGTTGGGGGGGACCCTGGTGTGGGGAGCTGAGGGGGGTCCCTGGTGTGGGGGGCTGTGGGGGGTCCCTGGTGTGGGGGGCTGTGGGGGGTCCCTGGTGTGGGGAGCTGTGGGGGGGCCCTGGTGTGGGGAGCTGAGGGGGGACCCTGGTGTGGGGAGCTGAGGGCGGGCCCTGGTGTGGGGGGCTGAGGGGGCCCCTGGTGTGGGGAGCTGAGGGGGGTCCCTGGTGTGGGGAGCTGAGGGGGGGCCCTGGTGTGGGGGGCTGAGGGGGCCCCTGGTGTGGGGGGCTGTGGGGGGCCCCTGGTGTGGGGAGCTGATGGGGGACCCTGGTGTGGGGAGCTGAGGGGGGACCCTGGTGTGGGGAGCTGAGGGGGGACCCTGGTGTGGGGAGCTGAGGGGGCCCCTGGTATGGGGAGCTGAGGGGGCCCCTGGTGTGCCCCTGGTGTGGGGAGCTGAGGGGGTCCCTGGTGTGGGGAGCTGAGGGGGTCCCTGGTGTGGGGAGCTGAGGGGGTCCCTGGTGTGGGGAGCTGAGGGGCCCCTGGTGTGGGGAGCTGAGGGGGTCCCTGGTGTGGGGAGCTGAGGGGGCCCCTGGTTTGGGCGGCTGAGGGGGCCCCTGGTGTGGGGAGCTGTGGGGGGGCCTCTGGTGTGGGGAGCTGATGGGGGGGCCTCTGGTGTGGGGAGCTGAGGGGGCCCCTGGTTTGGGCGGCTGAGGGGGCCCCTGGTGTGGGGAGCTGTGGGGGGGCCTCTGGTGTGGGGAGCTGAGGGGGCCCCTGGTTTGGGCGGCTGAGGGGGCCCCTGGTGTGGGGAGCTGTGGGGGGGCCTCTGGTGTGGGGAGCTGAGGGGGCCCCTGGTTTGGGCGGCTGAGGGGGCCCCTGGTGTGGGGAGCTGAGGGGGGACCCTGGTGTGGGGAGCTGAGAGGGGACCCTGGTGTGGGGAGCTGAGGGGGTCCCTGGTGTGGGGAGCTGAGGGGGTCCCTGGTGTGGGGAGCTGAGGGGGGACCCTGGTGTGGGGAGCTGAGGGGGTCCCTGGTGTGGGGAGCTGAGGGGGCCCCTGGTTTGGGCGGCTGAGGGGGGCCCTGGTGTGGGGAGCTGTGGGGGGGCCTCTGGTGTGGGGAGCTGATGGGGGGCCCTGGTTTGGGCGGCTGCGGGGGACCCTGGTGTGCGGGCTGCAGGCAGTTGGGGGAGCACGGGGAGCTCACCCAAACACCAGGCAGACGGTGTCCCCCAGCACTGCTGCTGCTGAGCCGGGCCCCAGGGGCCAGAGTCACCAGCACTGGGGGCTTCGGCCGCCACTCCTGAGCAGCGATGGTGAAGACGAAGGTGAAGGAGGAACGCCCAGGGCCGACAGCCTGAACTACGGCCCAGCAGAGCCCTGAGGCACCCGTCCAGCGGGACCCTGTCACTCCCTGCCTCCGGAGCAAAGAGCACTGTCAGAGGAGAGCCCGTAAGCACTCCGGGCCTTCAAGAGCTGAGAGTCAGTCACTGCAACAGCTTCTGCCTCTCCGAGGCCCGGTCTGGCACGTTCCGACCCCTCCCTGCTGGGGAAGTTGTCCACCGGTCTGGGCACAGGCTCACGGGGCTGGGGCCGTGGCCATGGCCCTCCCAGGCTGCTTGTGCAGAGAGGCTGACGCTCCAGCCCTGCGCTCCGGGAGCTCTTCGGACAAAGGCTGCAGAGTGCAAGGCGGACTTCATGTAAACAGAACAGCTGGAAGTTCTGTTTATTTACGTTAACATGCAGCTTCTTGTGGGGGCAGAAGTAGAAGCCGGGAGAGTCGGCTGCCGTGCCATCCGGATGATTATGGCTTGGCATAGGCAGGGGGCGGGGGACAGTGCCAGAGGATGCAGGGTACGGCGGCTCCACCCATTCCCTGACAGGCAAGCTGTGGCTCAGGCTGCTCCACAGGAACCCTCCTGTCTTTGTTCCTTCGCTTCGCTTCCCTAAAGCTCCCTGCACGCTCCATCCCAGGGAACGAGGGTGGGTGAGGCTGTACCCTAAGGTGGAGCGCCCGCCCTCACCAGGCTCACCAGGAGGACAAGGGTGCACGGGGTTGTGCCCTGAGGACTGGTCTCGGACACTGGGAACAGAGATCAGTTCGGAAAGGAGCTGGGCGGAGCCAGGGCAGCCTCCGTGTTTGGTGTGGGGTGGTCTAGAGGTGACCACGAATGCAGGCTTTCCTCTCCGGGGTCTCCTGAGCACAGGCACAGAGGCGGGTGACAGCATCAGGAATCCAAGGGTCAGCCGGGGCATCCAAGCAGCAGGAAGCACGAGGGCCGACTGGCCCTCAGGAGCAGGGGCATGTTACAGGGTGCACTGCGGCATTCCCTCTTCTTACTAACCTTGCGTAACGATGCCCGATGCAGGGTTCCTAAGGTTCTGCAGTGATTTATTTATATGCAAATGCATTTTTGAAAGCTGTCATCAAAGGTCCTTCCTAATTAGATGGTTTCTTGTAAAAGACCTTAAGAAAACAACGACCAAGTACAAGTATGCACTCAGCATTTACTTCATTCTCTCAGGACAAACTACACAATGTAATTCACGTAACCACTAACCAGCAACTGCAAATTAAGATTTTTGTAGGTCATGATTTCTAAAAAATGCAGCCACGCAATAACAGCCTTCCTAAAGCTGACTTTGTTTCAGTGAAACAAAACTATGATGACATCCCTAAGTTTCCTGCAAAAGAGCTTCGACGTGGAGAAACAGTGTGGACACTCCACCTAACCACGCCATCGGGAGAAGAGGAGGCACCTGGGCCGGAAGCTTCTCTCCCGAGTGCACAACAGAGCATGGGCGAAGGCAGTGAGAAGAGTAGCGAGAAAAAGGTTTAAAATCATCAATGAAAATGCAAATCAAGGTTGTCTTATTACAATTAAGACAAACTAGGCATGTGCATTTTCTCCACATTCGTGTGTATCCCGAAGTATCCCAGCTCGTTTGAACACACGCCACGAATTCCTGTGTATCCCGAAGTATCCAGCTCGTTTGAACACACGCCACGAAGAACTGCCAAAAGCAACTCCATTAATGAAGCCAGTCTGGGCTTGTTTTTCAGTATGGAAATGAAAACACATCTGAAAGTATCTCCTCCACTAAAATGTCAACACTCATTACAAAATTTCTTAGACATTTGTATGATCTATTCTAAATACGTGGCAACTACTGTTTCTAGTTGTGTAAAAATCGCCGAGTGAAAGACGTGGCACCTCACATAAGGACGGCTCAGTCCAGCCACGGTTTCCACCTCACGGGCCGGCACAGGGTCTGCCTCACCTTTCAGTCCACAGGACCACACAGCTGCAAGAGCAGGGACGCAAAGGGAGCCGTCGGGCAGCTAACGTGGCGGGGATGCCCGTTTCCTCTCCAGCCTCCACGTGTGATATCTCACACCTCACAGCGAAGGGCCCTCCTGGAAACCCCAGACTCTGCACTTTCCTTGACATAAACTGTCCACAGAAGTCCATCCTGAAGGGCATTTTCCCTCCATTTTCCCGTATTCCCCACAAAGGAACCAGCCCAGAAAAGCCGTCTTTGACCACTCTTTGTTTCCACGTGACTGAAACCCCACAGCACCTGTGGCTGGGGCAGAAACCACCCTAATCCCTAGATCCCTGGGTCCCCGTCCCGCCCGACACGCAGACACTCCTGGACATCTCTCCCAGGTAGTCCACACCTGCAAACTTCCGGAAACCGACTTCTGGAGCCTGTGGCACCGGTTGCCATGGATACGCTAAGTCACACTCACACATATTTGTGGTTGCTACAGAGAAACATATTCAGACATATTTGTGGTTCCTAAACTTTGCAAACACGTGACCCTTTTAAGAATCTGGTGCAAATGACAGAGCTCTCTCCTGCCCTCGTGGAAAATGTGCCCCGACAGAAGGCCCTGCAGCCACGCTGGGGCCACTGAGCCCCAGGACCCGACACACCCCCAAAGGAGGCAACCGTGTGGGTCCCTCTGCACCCGAGAAGGTGGCCTGTGTCTCAGTCTGTCTCCTGCCCACGTCTGCACACGTGAGACGCAAACCTCCCTGCAGCCGGCTGCACCCCCAGCACCGCCCACCCCCAGCGCACCAGCCCTGCCCGTCTCAGCCCCTCCCCCTCAATGCTGTCCCCCCCATACCCCCACACCCCTCCCCCTCCCAACACCCTCCGGTTCCCCCAGCACCCAGGCTCTCCCCTTCAGACGGCCCCAGCACACCAGTCCTGCCCTTGCCCCCTGCCCCGAACCCCCAACAACCTTCCCCCACCCCAAGCTCCCCTCGCCCAACAATTACAACTCAGGGAATAAGAATCCTCAGTTTCGGGCCGGGCGCGGTGGCTCAAGCCTGTAATTCCAGCACTTTGGGAGGCCGAGACGGGCGGATCACGAGGTCAGGAGATCGAGACCATCCTGGCTAACACGGTGAAACCCCGTCTCTACTAAAAAATACAAAAAACTAGCCGGGCGCGGTTGTGGGCGCCTGTAGTCCCAGCTACTCGGGAGGCTGAGGCAGGAGAATGGCGTGAACCCGGGAGGCAGAGCTTGCAGTGAGCTGAGAGCCGGCCACTGCACTCCAGCCTGGGCGACAGAGCGAGACTCCGTCTCAAAAAAAAAAAAAAAGAATCCTCAGTTTCAAACTCAAGCTGGGAAAACAGCACCTGCTGCATGAAAATGAAGACACCGCAGCACCTTCAGGAGGAGGCAGGCGCAGGGCGGGCGGGCTAGTCCGGGAGATTCACGCGCGGGGCAGGTGGAGGGCGTGGGGGGGAGTCCAGGAGATTCATGCGCGGGGCGGGTGGGGCGAGTCCGGGAGATTCACGGGCGGGGCGGGTGGGGCGAGTCCGGGAGATTCACGCACGGGGCGGGTGGGGCGAGTCCGGGAGATTCACGCGCGGGGGGCTGGGAAGCGGAGAAGGCCGTACACGGTGCTAAACTTCTTAAGAGCAGAAAGTAAGTGGCTAAATTCCGAGCACCCTAAATAAAGCCGACTAGAAGAAAATGACTCGCGTTGGGCGAACGAAAGTCCTTCCCACTCTTGGAGACATTTTCCCCACGAGCGCATCTCATGAGCCATTTCTGTGGAACACACCCGGGGAAATGGTCACCAGCACCCGCTCTGTGGGGAGCCGGGCTCCCAGCGCCCCGTGGGACAGACCCTGCGGTGACCGGCCCGGCTGTGACCTGGCCGGGATGTGACCAGAGCCGTGTGGTGACCCAACCGCACACGTGCCCACGGGAGGGCAGGGGCCTGTCCAGGGTGAGCACCAAACTGCCCAGGGGCAGACACCGCGGGCACTGGACGGTTATGGATCCCTCAGTGTTAAAACCCCACTTCTAAAACCTTGAGCGAGGTGTCTGAGGTCAGAGTCACCTTCCCTGAAGCCGGCAGGAGCCTCAGGTGGCTGGGACACCAGCTCCAGGGATCCCCGGGCCATGTGCCCCACCGTCTGCAGTGGGGCTCGGTGCTTCCTTCCGCTGGGCAGAGGAGCCCACGGGGCACTGCTGGGCTCAGGAGGGGCCCGAAGACGCCTGGCCTTGGAGGGGCAACCGAGAAGCCGTTCTAAAGATAAAAACCATCATGCGAGGTTGTCTAAACAAGAGAAACGTCTAACTGCGAACGCGGTATAGCGCTCAGCCCGTGTTTTCATGTCTAAGGTGCTCAGCTTCTAAAATGCTGATTAAAAACAAACAACACAACCACCTTTGCACCCTGTAAAAATAACAGGAGAAAAAATCAGGGGCGTGTTTTTCTCCCGAGGAAAACACCCGCGAGGGCTCAGAGACGTGCCGGCCGCAGATCCCGCTCCGTGACTGGGCAGTCGCACCAGAGCCTGATTCTTTCCACCCCTAGGACAACTCTTTATTTAAAGAACCACAGTGCGAACTTCATTAAAGGTAGTAACGACGCTAAGGAGGCCAGTACTTACGCTCGACGGGTGCTGAACGGCAGCCTGGTGTTGCAGCCTCACCCGCTGGGGCATCATGACGTCATCCTGCAGAAAAGAACACACTTTCCATTTGTTTGTTTGCACTGACTGATGGATGGGCTGCTACAGTCCCGCCTTATGCCCAGGCTGGAGCGCGGCGGCACCATCACGGCTCGCTGCAGCCTCAAACTCCCAGCCGCAACTGAGCCTCTCGCCTCAGCCTCCAAACAGTTGGGATTACCGGCTTGAGCCACCACGCCCAGCCCCAAGAACATATTTTAAACTCACGTAAAGCAGTTCCTACTGGCAAGTAAGAAAACGACAGACAATCCAACAGCAAAACAGGCAAGGCCCTTGAACTGGCCATCAAGCAAGATTTCCAGTGGACCAAAAACCTCATCAGCCATCAGAGAAACGCAATTAGTTATGCAATGGAGAGAGAAAAATAACAAACGCTGACAATCCCAAGTGTACTTGATTAGGCAGAACGAGAGCTCCTGTGCACTGCTGGCTGCGGCGAGGACCTGTCACCACTGCTGAGGGGACCGTCTGCGGCGAGGAGCTGGGGACCCTCTGTGGTGAGAACTGCCACCGCTGCTGAGGGGACCGTCTGTGGCAAGGACCTGCCACCGCCGTGGAGGGGACCGTCTGTGGTGAGGAGCTGGGGACCCTCTGTGGTGAGAACTGCCACCGCTGCTGAGGGGACCGTCTGTGGCGAGGAGCTGGGGACCCTCTGCGGTGAGAACTGCCACCGCTGCTGAGGGGACCGTCTGGCATCTCCCAGCAAAGCGGAAGACAAGCTTCCCTAAGACCCTGACGTCTGACTACTTGCGTAGGAAAAGCCCCACTCACACGCACAGACGTGCTGACGGCAGCTCGTTCACATGTGGAAAGAACCCAATGGCGAGAATCGCAGATAAATGAATTGTGCACGTTAGTTTTAAACGCCATTCAGCAGCTGAACACACCACGAATTTCACAAGCCTAATGTTCAGTGACAAAAGCAAGACACAAGAATATACGTGGTATTTTCCACTTATTTAAATTCAAAACCCAGCCAAATAAACCATATTATTTAAGAAATGCACACACAGTGTGTACCAGGGGTCCCAACCCCCGGGCAGTGGGCTGGTACCGGGCCATGGACCAGGCCACACAGCAGGAGTGAGCGGCGGCCGGGTGAGTGTCACCAACGGAGCTCATCATCCTGTCAGAGCAGCGGCTGCCTTAGACCCTCATAGCAGCTCAGACTCCACTGGGACCTGCGCACGCGAGGAATCCAGGTCACAGACTCCTTATGAGAATCTAACTAACGCTGAGGCCTGAGGTGGAACCGTTTCATCCCGAAACCACGCCCCCACCATGGGTCTGTGAAAACATTGTCTTCCACAAAACCTGTCCCTGGTGCCGAAAAGGCTGGGGACCACGGATATAAACCATAAAAGCAGCAACATTATAACCCTGAAGAACAGAAGAGCAGTCACTTTTTGAGGGGAAGTCAAGGTGGGGGCGTGGACGGGACAGTCCCCCTAAGGTGCCCGCAATAAGCATTTACTGATCGAGTGGTAGCTACACAAATATCTGCTTCATAATTAACTTGTAAAGTGGATATTTATGTTTTGTGCATTTTTCTGTGGGTATATTCTATCTCATGATAAAAAAAATTTTAGGCCGGGCGTGGTGGCTCAAGCCTGTAATCCCAGCACTTTGGGAGGCCGAGGCGGGCGGATCACGAGGTCAGGAGATCGAGACCATCCTGGCTAACACGGCGAAACCCCGTCTCTACTAAAAACACAAAAAATTAGCCGGGCGAGGTGGCGGCGCCTGTGGTCCCAGCTACTCGGGAGGCTGAGGCAGGAGAATGGCGGGAACCCGGGAGGCGGAGCTTGCAGTGAGCCGAGATCGCGCCACTGCACTCCAGCCTGGGCGACAGAGCGAGACTCCGCCTCAAAAAAAAAAAAAAATTTTAAGTGGAAGAACAGCAAAGGTTTAAGTATATCATTTAAAGGCACAAATATACTCAACAGAAGAAATAAGAATAATGTCATTGGAAGGACATTTGTTTTTAAGCTGAACACTAAGATGAACTAAAAGACCCATATTTATGTCTCTTATTCCAGAAAAACCACCTTAGAACATTCAGATCATCCAAGAAACCTGAGGGACGTTGCAAGGAACTTAATGGGGCTGAGGAGAGGAGGCTGGGGACGGAGGGGAAGTGGGAGGAGGGCGGAGAGAAGAGAATAAAGGAGGGTGGAGAGTGGAGGAGGAAGGAGGAGGGATGGAGGGAGGAGGGAAGAGAACAGAAGAGGAGGGTGGAGAGTAGGGGAGGGAGGAGGGAAGATGACAGAAGAGGAGGGGGAGGAGGGAGGAGGGTGGAGAAGAGAGGAGGGAGGAGAGATAGAGGGAGGAGGGAAGAGAACAGAAGAGGAGGATGGAGAGTGGAGGAGGGAGGAGGGAAGATGACAAGAGGAGGGGGAGGAGGGAGGGACAGAAGGAGGAGGGAGGAGGCAAGAGAACAGAAGAGGAGGGTGGAGAAGGGAGGAGGGAGAAGGGAGGAGGGAGGAGAGAGAGGGAGGAGGGAAGAGAACAGAAGAGGAGGATGGAGAGTGGAGGAGGGAGGAGGGAAGATGACAAGAGGAGGGGGAGGAGGGAGGAGGGACGGAAGGAGGAGGGAGGAGGGAAGAGAACAGGAGGGTGGAGAAGGGAGGAGGGAGAAGGGAGGAGGGAGGAGAGATAGAGGGAGGAGGGAAGAGAACAGAAGAGGAGGATGGAGAGTGGAGGAGGGAGGAGGGAAGATGACAAGAGGAGGGGGAGGAGGGAGGAGGGACGGAAGGAGGAGGGAGGAGGGAAGAGGACAGAAGAGGAGGGTGGAGAAGGGAGGAGGGAGAAGGGAGGAGGGAGGAGAGATAGAGGGAGGAGGGAAGAGGATAGGAGGGGGGAGGGCCGGGCGCGGTGGCTCACGTCTGTAATCCCAGCACTTTGGGAGGCCGAGGCGGGCGGATCACAAGGTCAGGAGATCGAGACCATGGTGAAACCCCGTCTCTACTAAAAATACAAAAAAAAATTAGCCGGGCGCAGTGGCGGGCGCCTGTAGTCCCAGCTACTCAGGAGGCTGAGGCAGGAGAATGGCGTAAACCCAGGAGGCGGAGCTTGCAGTGAGCCGAGATCGCGCCACTGCACTCCAGCCTGGGCGACAGAGCGAGACTCCGTCTCAAAAAAAAAAAAAAAAAAAAAAAAAAAAAAAAAAAGAAGAGGAGGGGGGAGGAGGGAGGTGGAGGGTGGAGGGAAGTGGGGATTGGGGAGAGAGAATAGAGGAGGGAGGGTGGAGGAGAGAGGAGAAGGGAGGAGGACGAAGGTAGAGAAGGGAGGAGGGAGGAAAGAGGAGGACGACGGAGAGGGCTAAAATCCTGCGTATGACCCTGACAGGTATTTCAAAAAGAAGAGCTGAGGAGGCTCCAAGGAACTGCAGGCACCACCTAAGGGGCACGTCTCTGCCCACCTTCAAACACAGGGGAGCCTCAAACCTTCTGACCCCTGGTCCAGACACCTCATCACCCATGCCCCAAGCCCAGGCTGAAATGTCCTGTGGGAAGGTCTCTTGCACCTTCTAGAACCAGGGCCAGACCAGTTCCTCTATGTAGTTGCCCTCAAAAATATTTGTAAGACACGGAGGTCATTATGTTCAGTGAAACATCCAGACACAGACAGACAAATGCCGGTGTTCCCACCCACGCACGGGAGCTAAGGAGACGATGTCACGGAGGTAGAAGGACGGCGCTCACCAGAGGCCAGGAAGGGCAGCGGCGGGAGGATGAAGGGGGTTGGTTAACGGACACAAAACTACAGTCAGGTAAAAGGAGTAGTTCTAGTGTTTGACAGCACAATAGGGTGGCTATAGTTAACCATAAGTTATTTTATATTTCACAAGAGCTAGAAGACTTTTATGGCCAGGTGCAGTGGCTCAGCCTATAATCCCAGCACTTTGGGAGGCCGAGGCAGGAGGATCACTTGAGGTCAGGAGTTCGAGACTAGACTGGCCAACATGGTGAAACTCCGTCTCTACTAAAAAAAAAAAATTCGAGGCCGGGCGCGGTGGCTCAAGCCTGTAATCCCAGCACTTTGGGAGGCCGAGACGGGCGGATCACGAGGTCAGGAGATCGAGACCATCCTGGCTAACATGGTGAAACCCCGTCTCTACTAAAAAATACAAAAAACTAGCCGGGCGAGGTGGCGGGTGCCTGTAGTCCCAGCTACTCGGGAGGCTGAGGCAGGAGAATGACGTAAACCCGGGAGGCGGAGCTTGCAGTGAGCTGAGATCCGGCCACTGCACTCCAGCCTGGGTGACAGAGCGAGACTCCGTCTCAAAAAAAAAAAAAAAAAAAAAAAAAACTGGACGGAATACCTCATCCAGCATCACAGTTTTCCACAGGACTTTGCTTCTGACCAAGGAACTCACTTAATAGCCAAAGAAGGGCCGCAACGGGCCGGGCTCCCAGAATCACTTACCTCACACGTCCCTACCGTCCTGAAGCCATGGGTCGGACAAAGGTGGGGCAGCCTCTGGAGGTCCAGCTACGGCACCATTCAGCGGCGACGCTGGCTGGGCCGGGGCGAGGCTCTCCAGAGGCCGCGTTGGCTCCAAATGAGCCTCCGGGACCTGGACCTGTTTCTCCCCAGCCAGGGCTCACGGGGCCAGGAATCGAGGGGCGGACGTGGGAGTGGCACTCACCGTCACCCCAGTGATGCACTAGGGGAGCTCCTCTTCCTGTTCCCTGACGTGCGGTCCACAGGCCCAGAGGCCTGAGTCCCAGGGAGTCCCAGGGAGGCCTGAGGCCCAGGGAGGCCTGAGTCCCAGGGAGGCCCAGGGAGGCCTGAGTCCCAGGGAGGCCTGAGTCCCAGGGAGTCCCAGGGAGGCCTGAGTCCCAGGGAGGCCCAGGGAGGCCTGAGTCCCAGGGAGTCCCAGGGAGGCCTGAGTCCCAGGGAGGCCTGAGTCCCAGGGAGGCCCAGGGAGGCCTGAGTCCCAGGGAGGCCCAGAGGCCTGAGTCCCAGGGAGGCCCAGGGAGGCCTGAGTCCCAGGGAGGCCCAGGGAGGCCTGAGTCCCAGGGAGGCCCAGAGGCCTGAGTCCCAGGGAGGCCCAGGGAGGCCTGAGTCCCAGGGAGGCCCAGGGAGGCCTGAGTCCCAGGGAGGCCCAGAGGCCTGAGTCCCAGGGAGGCCCAGGGAGGCCCAGGGAGGCCTGAGTCCCAGGGAGGCCCAGGGAGGCCCAGGGAGGCCTGAGTCCCAGGGAGTCCCAGGGAGGCCTGAGTCCCAGGGAGGCCCAGAGGCCTGAGTCCCAGGGAGGCCCAGGGAGGCCCAGGGAGGCCTGAGTCCCAGGGAGGCCCAGGGAGGCCTGAGTCCCAGGGAGGCCCAGAGGCCTGAGTCCCAGGGAGGCCCAGGGAGGCCTGAGTCCCAGGGAGGCCCAGGGAGGCCTGAGTCCCAGGGAGTCCCAGGGAGGCCTGAGTCCCAGGGAGGCCTGAGTCCCAGGGAGTCCCAGGGAGGCCTGAGTCCCAGGGAGGCCCAGGGAGGCCTGAGTCCCAGGGAGGCCCAGGGAGGCCTGAGTCCCGGGGAGGCCTGAGTCCCAGGGAGGCCCAGGGAGGCCTGAGTCCCAGGGAGGCCTGAGTCCCAGGGAGTCCCAGGGAGGCCTGAGTCCCAGGGAGGCCCAGGGAGGCCTGAGTCCCAGGGAGTCCCAGGGAGGCCTGAGTCCCAGGGAGGCCTGAGTCCCAGGGAGTCCCAGGGAGGCCTGAGTCCCAGGGAGGCCCAGAGGCCTGAGTCCCAGGGAGTCCCAGGGAGGCCTGAGTCCCAGGGAGGCCTGAGTCCCAGGGAGTCCCAGGGAGGCCTGAGTCCCAGGGAGGCCCAGGGAGGCCTGAGTCCCAGGGAGGCCTGAGTCCCAGGGAGTCCCAGGGAGGCCTGAGTCCCAGGGAGGCCTGAGTCCCAGGGAGTCCCAGGGAGGCCTGAGTCCCAGGGAGCAACACGGCCACCAGGAGACGCACGATGATGCCGTGGGATGGAAGCTGAGACCGCCCCCGGCCCCTCTGGCTCCTCGTGCCCGAGTCCACACCCAGAAAGGGATTCTCTGTGCTGGCCTGGGGACTGATCCTGACCTCCCAGGGGGAATTGGCCTACGTCACCACAACAGAGGCAGGACGGAGTCTGCGATGCAGGAGAACGCTTGGGCATCAAATTACTCCACAGAAAATGATTCGAATAAAGTGGCCAGTACGCAAAGACAGCCAGGCATGTAAGTAAAAGTAGACAAAACACCAGACAACAAAAGACTTGATATGTTCAAATTATCACACACAAAATATTTTAAAAATCTATGCAAATTGTATTTAAAAAACTAAAAGATACAAGACATGAGCCAGTCATAAAAGGCCCAATATTGTCACAGGAGGTCCCTGCGCACAGCCAAAGTCATGGAGACTGGACGGAGACGGGTGGGAGCCAGAGGCTGGGGCGGGCTGGGCTGTTTTATGGGGACGGAGCTTCAGTTCGGGAAGACGGAAAAGATATGGAGACGGGGCGGTGGAGGCTGCACAGCAATGTGACTGTACTGAACTAGCACTTAAAAATGGCTAAAATGGTAAATTTTATGTTATATACATTTTACCACACACAAAAACTAAAGGGCAAACTTGAACAACAGAACTTTTTTTTCTTTTTTTTTGAGTCGGAAGTTTGCTCGTTACCCAGGCTGGAGTGCAATGGTGCGATCTCGACTCACTGCAACCTCCTTCTCCCGGGTTCAAGTGATTCTCCTGTGGCTGGGATTACAGGTGCCCAAGACCACACCTGGCTAATTTTTGCATTTTTAGTAGAGACGGGGTTTCACCATGTTGGCCAGGCTGGTCTCAAACTCCTGACCTCAGGTGATCCACCCACCTTGGCCTCCCAAAGTGCTGGGATTATACGTGTGAGCCACCACACCTGGCCAAGAATAGAACTATTAGAACTAAAATACAAATCCCAATTAAGCATAACACAGACAAATTTAACAGCAAAACAGATTTTCTAAAGAGATAATCAGTGAATTTGAACATAAATAAAAATAAATTATTCAGAATTCAGCATGAAAAGACCAGAAGATGGAAAACAGAGAAAAAAGAAAAGAAAACAAAAACCAAAGAGCTATAAAGCATAATAGGGTCCCAGAAAGAGAGGGAGAAAAGTGCACTGGAAACAAGCAAGCTTTGGAGAAACGATGGCTGAGAAATTTCTGAGAACGATAAGGACACCAGCACCCACGTTTACAAAGCCCAGGCCGGGCAAGGCACATAAACTCCAGGTGCCCAGTCCACTTCCCGGAACGGATGACTAAGTTGCTTCAGAGCAATATTCTCCATAGAGTAGCTAGAAAAATACTAAAACAAAACGAAATGCCTGTTAAAAGGCACCAGAGAACCACACAGGCCACAAGGACCAAAGACCGAGGTCTGGAGCGGGAAAGCCCAGAGAGGTGAGCAGGGCACCCCGGGGAGGCCATGGGGCCCGGCCTACCAGTCCACCTGCCCACCGGCCCACCGGCCCACCCCACCTGCCCACCGGCCCACCCCACCTGCCCACCGGCCCACCTGCCCACCGGCCCACCGGCCCACCCCACCTGCCCACCTGCCCACCGGCCCACCAACCGGCCCACCTGCCCACCGGCCCACCTGCCCACCTGCCCACCCCACCTGCCCACCGGCCCACCAACCGGCCCACCTGCCCACCGGCCCCTCTGCCCACCTGCCCACCCCACCTGCCCACCCCACCTGCCCACCGGCCCACCAACCGGCCCACCTGCCCACCGGCCCCTCTGCCCACCTGCCCACCGGCCCCTCTGCCCACCTGCCCACCCCACCTGCCCACCCCACCTGCCCACCGGCCCACCAACCGGCCCACCTGCCCACTGGCCCACCAACCGGCCCACCTGCCCACCGGCCCCTCTGCCCACCTGCCCACCGGCCCCTCTGCCCACCTGCCCACCCCACCTGCCCACCCCACCTGCCCACCGGCCCACCAACCGGCCCACCTGCCCACTGGCCCACCAACCGGCCCACCTGCCCACCGGCCCCTCTGCCCACCTGCCCACCCCACCTGCCCACCCCACCTGCCCACCGGCCCACCAACCGGCCCACCTGCCCACTGGCCCACCAACCGGCCCACCTGCCCACCGGCCCCTCTGCCCACCTGCCCACCCCACCTGCCCACCCCACCTGCCCACCGGCCCACCAACCGGCCCACCTGCCCACCGGCCCACCAACCGGCCCACCTGCCCACCGGCCCCTCTGCCCACCTGCCCACCGGCCCCTCTGCCCACCTGCCCACCCCACCTGCCCACCCCACCTGCCCACCAGCCCACCAACCGGCCCACCTGCCCACTGGCCCACCAACCGGCCCACCTGCCCACCGGCCCCTCTGCCCACCTGCCCACCCCACCTGCCCACCCCACCTGCCCACCGGCCCACCAACCGGCCCACCTGCCCACTGGCCCCTCTGCCCACCTGCCCACCCCACCTGCCCACCTGCCCACCGGCCCCTCTGCCCACCGGCCCCTCTGCCCACCGGCCCACCAGGAGCCAAAGTCAGCCCCAGGGGAGGTGATGGTCATCCCGACCATCCGCTTATTTCTAAAACCAGCGTCTCAAAGAGTTACTGATTCTGAGCGCAGTGGGGGAGGGGCCACAGCCACGTGGCACTTCTGCCGCTCCCAGGGCTGGAAGGAAACACGGGGTTCGGGGACCTGTGAGGACGGGGACCGGGGAACACCCAGCGCTTTCCGCTGGGACCCACGAGAACTACCTGCATTTAATTTGGGGAAGACGGAGAAAGAGCCACTGGGAAGGGGCAAGAAAGGGGCTTCCAAGGTGGTTATTTTCAATGGTGGCCACACGGATATTTGCTTTACGAGACTTTAATGATACTTTATGGACATTTGTGTTTTATGCTGTTCTCTGTGTGTGTTTTTCTTCATAATGAAAATGATGAAACAAACAAGAATTTTGAACACGAGGTTGTTGCTAGAAGCACTTCTGTTCAACACGGTACTGGAGGTCCTAGTCAGTATCGTGAACTGAACCAAGAACGCGGAACGAGGAAGATTGGAATAGACATTGGAAAGGGGTAAAAGGATCCTTATTCACAGGTGACATAATCATTTCATAGTAAATTGTAAAGAATATGCAAAAAAAACCTCTACTAGAATAAGCTAATGTAGCATATTTATAGCAATAAAACTTGGAAATGAATTAATACCACTTTTCAATAGCACTGAAACCCACAAAATACTTAAAGATATATTTTATTACATTTATGTTGGAGACCCATATCCTAAAAACTACAGAACATTCTGGAGAGAAATTTAAGAAGGCCTAAATACATGGAGAGATACACTATGTTTACGGATTAGAAGACTCAATACTAAGATCCTCAAGTGGATTTACAGATTCAATGTAATCCCAACAAAAATCAGCAGCCTTGACAAGTTCACTCTAAAATTCTGCCAAATTCAAAGGACCTAAAAAAAAAAAAAAAAAAAAACAGACAAAAACCAACACAACCATTTTGACAGCAGGAAAAACGAAGCTGGAGACTTACAATCCCAGATTCTGAGACTTACTATAAAGCTATGCTGTAGCTTTATTCCTGCAGCTGCTACAATAATCATGTAATAGCAACCAAGACAGTGTGGAACTGGTGTAAAGAGGAATATAAAGATCAGGGGAACAGAACAGAGTACAGAAACAGATCAAATAGATCTATGCTTTTTTGGGGTCCACTGATTTTCAACAAGGGTGCCAAGATAATTCCACAGAGAAAGAACAGGAACATTGGAAAAACTGGACATCATCTGTGAAAAACAATCCGCAGCCCCCATATACACCATCTTCAAAAACTAACCTGAAACGAACCGCAGGTCTCAGTGTGAAAGATGGAAACAGAAGACATCTAGGAGAAAATGAAGAAAACCTTGGGGCGGACAAAGGCTTCTTAGGTTCTTAGACAGAACACAAAAAGCACAAATGTTATTTTTTTAAGTGATAAAATGGTCATTATCAAAATTTAAAACTTCTGGTTCATCAAAAGACACTTTTAAGAAAATGAAAAAAAAAAAAAAAAGACCAGCCATAGACTGGAAGATAGAACTTGTATACAGATTCTTTTTTAAAAATCTTAAAACTCAACACTAAGAAGACAAAACAACTTTAAAGAAAAGGTCAAAAGATCTGAGCAGACACTTCACACAGGAAGGTGTGTGCATGAGCAATACGCACCTAAGTAAACCCTCACACATTCGGTCAGCAGGAAAATGCGAACTGAAGCCACAGTGAGACACAGCTATGAACACACTGCAAAGGGCCACAGGACAAAGACAATTCCAGGTCTTGATAAGAGTGTGGAACTCTGGTAAGATGGTTCAGCCTTTGCGGAAAACAGTTTTGGGGGGTGGCCTTACCAAGTTAAATGTACACATACTGTATCACCCAGCAGGTCTACTTCTAGGTATTTATTTACCCAGGAGAAACAAAAGCACAGGTCCACAAATTTCATCGCATCTTTACTCATAATAGCCAAATGCTGGCGCGGATGCAGGCACCTGTAGTCCCAGCTACTCGGGAGGCTGAGGCAGGAGAATGGCGTGAACCTGGGAGGCGGAGCTTGCAGTGAGCGGAGATCGCACCACTGCACTCCAGCCTGGGCGACAGAGTGAGACTCTGTCTAAAAAAATAAAAAATAAAAAATAAAAACATACCCAAGACTTGGTAGTTTAAAAAGGAGAGAGGCTTAATTGGCTCCCAGCTCCACATGGCTGGGGAGGCCTGAGGAACCTTACAGTCACGGCGGAAGGCGAAGCAAACCGTCCTACAACGTGGCAGGTGAGAGGGAAGACGGAGGAGTCCCTTATAAAACCATCAGATCTTGAGAGAGAACAGCCATGGGAGAGAAGCCACCTCCACGATCCAATCACCTCCCAGCAGCTTCCTCCCTCAACACGAGGTGATTACGGAGAATACCGTGCGAGGTGAGATTGGGGACACGGGGGTTACCGTGCGAGGTGAGATTGGGGACACGGGGGTTACCGTGCAAGGTGAGATTGGGGACACGGGGGTTACCGTGCGAGGTGAGATTGGGGACACGGGGGTTACCGTGCGAGGTGAGATTGGGGACACACGGGTTACCGTGCGAGGTGAGATTGGGGACACGGGGGTTACCGTGCGAGGTGAGATTGGGGACACGGGGGTTACCGTGCGAGGTGAGATTGGGGACACACGGGGGTTACCGTGCGAGGTGAGATTGGGGACACACGGGTTACCGTGCGAGGTGAGATTGGGGACACGGGGGTTACCGTGCGAGGTGAGATTGGGGACACGGGGGTTACCGTGCGAGGTGAGATTGGGGACACGGGGGTTACCGTGCGAGGTGAGATTGGGGACACAGGTTACCGTGCGAGGTGAGATTGGGGACACGGGGGTTACCGTGCGAGGTGAGATTGGGGACACGGGGGTTACCGTGCGAGGTGAGATTGGGGACACGGGGGTTACCGTGCGAGGTGAGATTGGGGACACGGGGGTTACCGTGCGAGGTGAGATTGGGGACACGGGGGTTACCGTGCGAGGTGAGATTGGGGACACGGGGGTTACCGTGCGAGGTGAGATTGGGGACACAGAGCCAGACCATATCGCTGCACAAGCTCCACACAAAATACCAGAAATGTTCAGTTTCACGTAACATCACTGTGCCCCAAATGCAGTTTCCACGGCTCTAAGGTCTCTTCCAGTCCCTAACCACAGTTAGAAGAACGTGGCCTTTTCCAGAGCCGTAGTGGTGGCATAAGAAGAAAACAATCAGACTTGCATGCAAATCCATCATCACAGTACATACAGATCCATCATCATCACAGTAAATACAGATCCATCATCATCACAGTACATACAGATCCATCATCTCGATACATACAGACCCACCATCATCACAGTAAATACAGATCTATCATCTCGATACATACAGATCCATCATCATCACAGTACATACAGATCCATCATCTCGATACATACAGATCCATCATCTCGGTACATACAGATCCATCATCTCGATACATACAGATCCATCATCTCGGTACATACAGATCCATCATCATCACAGTAAATACAGATCTATCATCTCGATACATACAGATCCATCATCTCAATACATACAGATCCATCATCTCGATACATACAGATCCATCATCTTGATACATACAGATCCATCATCATCACAGTACATACAGATCCATCATCTCGATACATACAGATCCATCATCTCGGTACATACAGATCCATCATCTCGATACATACAGATCCATCATCTCGGTACATACAGATCCATCATCATCACAGTAAATACAGATCTATCATCTCGATACATACAGATCCATCATCTCAATACATACAGATCCATCATCTCGATACATACAGATCCATCATCTCGATACATACAGATCCACCATCATCACAGTAAATACAGATCTATCATCTCGGTACACACAGACCCACCATCATCTCAGTACATACAGACCCACCACCGTCTCGGTACATACAGATCCATCATCTCGATACATACAGATCCATCATCATCACAGTAAATACAGATCCATCATCTTGAAACATACAGACCCACCACCGTCTCGGTACATACAGACCCACCATCATCTCAATACATACAAATCCAAGTTGCGTACCTCCCCTTCTGACAGCACCCCCAGCAGACCCCAGAATCAAGAGCTGTCCGAGGCCTGCCCCCTCCCCAGCGGAGGCTCTGCCCCTGGCTTGCTGCTCTGCCCTGAGGGGCATGGAGAAAGGAATGCCTTTGAATTGGGAGAGAGGACAAGAAGAATTCCCTCTGGCCAGCAAACTATTCTAATGGGAAGCGGGATGAACAAAGAAATTGGGGTTGTAGCTTCCTGAGCTGGAAGACGCCACCTGCCCTTTTCTGGGTCTCACGTCGGGGAACTGGAGACGGGCCCCAGGCCCCACAGAGAGCCCCTTTCCCGGGGAAGGTCATCTCTCCTCCGGAGGACTGAGCCAACCACACAACAGCAGGGCCTCAGCCAGGCGTCCTAAAAATTGGGCCCCCTTCGCTCTGTGCCCGGGGACCCCAGCTCTGGCATGACCCCTCCGTACCCACTGACGGCTGCATAAATCCAGAGCCACCCACACCAACGGGCGGCAGGAGCTGTGGGGTTGTTCCCGTCTTCCAAACGGACCAGCAGCCTAGAACACGCTATTCCCTGTCAAGCATGGGCGGCCTGACCAGCAGCGGCCACGGGCTCTCCACGTGTTGCAGAGAAAGAAGACAAAGTCTACCTAAGGTGCCGTCTGAGTTTCCTCCTCGGGTTTCCCAGCAAGATCAGAGAGGTCTGTAGCTCCTCTTTCCCATCCTCCTCTCTGCACCTCCACGCCAGCAGCCCAGCAGCCCGCACTCGTCCTCAGCCAGGCAATTTTACTTAGAGCTTTTGCCACGGGATAATTTTCTTCCTGGAGCGTTCACGTTACCTGCACACCCCACATGGGGTGCCTGTCCTCAATGTACCCACTGCTGTTCATCTGGCCAACGAATACTAGGCGAACCTGAGGCATGTGAACCTGCAAATGTCTGGCCACTTTCAAGGTAAAAAACAGCAGCATTACTGGGTCCTAACTTTGAACTAGGTCCTAGGGATACAAAGAGAGACAGCAGCAGTCCGGTTTCATTGAGCCCACACTCTAATGGGGTAGAGGCACAGACAGACAGTGAGAGAGAGAGAGGAATGAGGAAGGGGGGCAGCCCCAGCCAGTGGCAGGAAGGAAAAAGGTGGACAGTGAACTGAAGATGATGCACAGGAGACGGGAAGAGTGGGGACCCGCAGGTGAGGTGGGGACAGTCAGGACCCGCAGGTGAGGCTCCCGCAGGACAGGTAAGGAGGGGACAGTGAGGACCCACAGGACAGGTGAGCTGGGGACAGTGAGGACCCACAGGTGAGGTGGGGCCAGTGAGGACCCCCATAGGTGAGGCTCCGGCAGGACAGGCAGAGGTGAGAAGAGTGAGGACTCAGGGCTGAGGCTCCAGCTCACCCTTCATGAGACAAAGTCCCCATCTGAGCATCTCGGGACACACAGCTCAGAGCACTGTCTTACAAATGCACTCAGAAGGGCAACTGTTTCTCAGCTTTTGGGTAAGAACTGGGGCTCCTAAGGCAGCCCATGTGCCACCCAGTCCGGCACTGGCTGTAAAAGTATCACTCGGAAGCTCCAAAAGCACCAGAGTCCGCCTGTGAGACCCGGAGTGTGTGCCTTGCAGTGGTCACTCCCTCTCAGTGGGTTTTGGAGCCAGTGCCCTGGAGGAGCCACAACGCCCCGGTCATTCCCCTTCGCGAAGCCTTAAAACGAACACACTCTGCCTAAACAAAGATATTTCAAAATCTCCCACTGTCTGGGGCACGAGCACCTTCAGCAAACACCAAGTCCAATGGCTTTCGGGAGCTGTAGGCTGCCAGGGATAACGCGTTACGGTGCCGAGGACACAGGCGGGTAAACACGCGGCCTGGCGTGGCACCTTTGAAACGTGGAGGCCGCAGCAGCCAGGCAGGCCCTCTCCGGGGCTATTTTACCGCTTTTCCCCTGTTCAGGAACACCCTTCGTGAACACGAGGGTTAAGAAAGGAACAGCTCTTCTCGCAGAGACCAGAAGTGGGGTGGGGGCGTCTACACAGGCAGGGCTTGGCCGATTTGCAGCGTCCCGTTCAGAGAGGGGCCTTCTGCTCAGGGATCCAGGGCGTCCTCTGCTTTGCAGTCAGCCCCACTCGGCCTTTGTGGGGTCGGCCGCCACTGGAATCACACGGCCCCTGAACCAGCTACAACCACGCCGGGCCTTGGGTCTAAAACACAAGCCCATAATTTTTGCCTTAGGAATGAAAAGGAGAGGACAAATATAGCAGAAAGGAAGGGAGTGGTGTGTTTGGAGAGGGGGAGCTGGCACCGTGGCGTCTGCAGTGTCCCCCGTAGTTGTCAGGGTTCCCTGCAGGGACCGGACCAATAGGATGGACGTGCAGATGAAGGGAGTCTGTCAGGAAGACCGACTCACACGACGCGAGGGGAAGTTCCACGGCAGGCCGTCTGCAGGCCGAGGAGCAAGGAAGCCAACACGCCGCCTTCGTCCTGTGGCCTGAGGCTGGGGAGCCCCTGGCCAACCACAGGTGTGAGTCCGAGTCCCAAAGCTGAAGAACGTGGAGTCCGATGTTCGAGGCAGGAGGCCTCCAGCCCGGGAGAGAGGTGAGGCCGGAAGACTCAGCCAGTCCCCATGTTCCACGTTCCTCTGCCTGCTTGTACCCCGGCTGCACTGTCCCCGCTCCGTCTACACCGGCGTGAACTCACATCACCTCAGCCCTGTCCCCGCCCCGTCTACACCGGCGTGAACTCACATCACCTCAGCCCTGTCCCCGCCCCGTCTACACCGGCGTGAACTCACATCACCTCAGCCCTGTCCCCGCCCCGTCTACACCGGCGTGAACTCACATCACCTCAGCCCTGTCCCCGCCCCGTCTACACCGGCGTGAACTCACATCACCTGAGCCCTGTCCCCGCTCCGTCTACACCAGCGTGAACTCACATTACCTTAGCCCTGTCCCCGCCCCGTCTACACCGGCGTGAACGGACATTACCTTAGCCCTGTCTCCGCCCCACCTGCACCAGTGTGAACGGACACTGGCTCCTCTCCGCTATTTTCTAAGTTGCAGCAGATTCCACACAGCTGACACCAACACTCTTTTCTAAACAATTCCAGGCTAAAGCCGACAAGTCAAATATAGAAGTCAGGTGGCATGTGATGAAGAGATGAGGAAAAACACACTTCCTCACTCAGCCAGCTACATCTGCATTTAGTTAGTTACTGACCAGCGTGTCATTCTAAATATAGGGAAAATAGCATGATTCAGAAATCTCTTGGTCACCACCATGCTCTGCAGTGAAATGCTTTGCTCTCAAAACCACCCAAGACAAAGCACGGGCCTCGTGTCCCCTTTCTGTTAAATGCATGCTGGGAGGTGCCCCTTCTCCTTCCTCCCAACCCCACGTCTCCCAACCTCCCCTTCTCCTTCCTCCCACCCCCACGTCTCCCGGCCTCCCCTTCTCCTTCCTCCCACCCCCACGTCTCCCGGCCTCCCCTTCTCCTTCCTCCCACCCCCACGTCTCCCGGCCTCCCCTTCTCCTTCCTCCCACCCCCACGTCTCCCGGCCTCCCCTTCTCCTTCCTCCCACCCCCACGTCTCCCGGCCTCCCCTTCTCCTTCCTCCCACCCCCACGTCTCCCGACCTCCCCTTCTCCCTCCTCCCACCCCCACGTCTCCCGGCCTCCCCTTCTCCTTCCTCCCACCCCCACGTCTCCCGGCCTCCCCTTCTTCCTCCCACCCCCACGTCTCCCGGCCTCCCCTTCTCCTTCCTCCCACCCCCACGTCTCCCAACCTCCCCTTCTCCTTCCTCCCACCCCCACGTCTCCCGACCTCCCCTTCTCCCTCCTCCCACCCCCACGTCTCCCGGCCTCCCCTTCTCCTTCCTCCCACCCCCACGTCTCCCGACCTCCCCTTCTCCCTCCTCCCACCCCCACGTCTCCCGGCCTCCCCTTCTTCCTCCCACCCCCACGTCTCCCGGCCTCCCCTTCTCCTTCCTCCCACCCCCACCTCTCCCGACCTCCCCTTCTCCTTCCTCCCACCCCCACGTCTCCTGGCCTCCCCTTCTCCTTCCTCCCACCCCCACGTCTCCCGACCTCCCCTTCTTCCTCCCACCCCCACGTCTCCCGACCTCCCCTTCTCCTTCCTCCCACCCCCACGTCTCCCGGCCTCCCCTTCTCCCTCCTCCCACCCCCACGTCTCCCAACCTCCCCTTCTCCTTCCTCCCACCCCCACGTCTCCCGACCTCCCCTTCTCCTCCCTCCCACCCCCACGTCTCCCGGCCTCCCCTTCTCCTCCCTCCCACCCCCACGTCTCCCGGCCTCCCCTTCTCCTTCCTCCCACCCCCACGTCTCCCGGCCTCCCCTTCTCCTTCCTCCCACCCCCACGTCTCCCGACCTCCCCTTCTCCCTCCTCCCACCCCCACGTCTCCCGGCCTCCCCTTCTCCTTCCTCCCACCCCCACGTCTCCCGGCCTCCCCTTCTTCCTCCCACCCCCACGTCTCCCGGCCTCCCCTTCTCCTTCCTCCCACCCCCACGTCTCCCAACCTCCCCTTCTCCTTCCTCCCACCCCCACGTCTCCCGACCTCCCCTTCTCCCTCCTCCCACCCCCACGTCTCCCGGCCTCCCCTTCTCCTTCCTCCCACCCCCACGTCTCCCGACCTCCCCTTCTCCCTCCTCCCACCCCCACGTCTCCCGGCCTCCCCTTCTTCCTCCCACCCCCACGTCTCCCGGCCTCCCCTTCTCCTTCCTCCCACCCCCACCTCTCCCGACCTCCCCTTCTCCTTCCTCCCACCCCCACGTCTCCTGGCCTCCCCTTCTCCTTCCTCCCACCCCCACGTCTCCCGACCTCCCCTTCTTCCTCCCACCCCCACGTCTCCCGACCTCCCCTTCTCCTTCCTCCCACCCCCACGTCTCCCGGCCTCCCCTTCTCCCTCCTCCCACCCCCACGTCTCCCAACCTCCCCTTCTCCTTCCTCCCACCCCCACGTCTCCCGACCTCCCCTTCTCCTCCCTCCCACCCCCACGTCTCCCGGCCTCCCCTTCTCCTCCCTCCCACCCCCACGTCTCCCGGCCTCCCCTTCTCCTTCCTCCCACCCCCACGTCTCCCGGCCTCCCCTTCTTCCTCCCACCCCCACGTCTCCCGACCTCCCCTTCTCCTTCCTCCCACCCCCACGTCTCCCGACCTCCCCTTCTCCTTCCTCCCACCCCCACGTCTCCCGGCCTCCCCTTCTTCCTCCCACCCCCACGTCTCCCGGCCT
This sequence comes from Macaca mulatta, assembly GCF_049350105.2. Taxonomy (NCBI): domain Eukaryota; kingdom Metazoa; phylum Chordata; class Mammalia; order Primates; family Cercopithecidae; genus Macaca; species Macaca mulatta. The sequence goes on from NC_133421.1 coordinate 92,774,246, forward strand.
CCCCTTCTCCTTCCTCCCACCCCCACGTCTCCCGGCCTCCCCTTCTCCCTCCTCCCACCCCCACGTCTCCCGGCCTCCCCTTCTCCTTCCTCCCACCCCCACGTCTCCCGGCCTCCCCTTCTCCTTCCTCCCACCCCCACGTCTCCCGGCCTCCCGCAGCTGCAGCGAAGAGCTGGAAGGGAAAGTGGAAACCTCTTCACGGGAGAAATGGGCTCACGCTTCTACAGCCCTCGGTAGCCGTGGGACACGGTGGGACAAAATGTTTCATCACAAAGGAGGCTGCATTGCCTTTCTCGATCTTCTGCAAATTCGTAATTTAATAGTGCTTCCTCCACTACTGACTCTGCGCGGGTTCCTGCTGCCTCGCCAGAGAAAACACCGGACCGTGTTCTCCAACCCCGGGGATGCTGGAGGGCACCGTGCGGGGAAGACTCGTCTGACACGTGGTCCCGTGTCCCCACACTTCCTGTGGGACCTACAGGCTACACACGGGTGAACGTACAAGAGGCTCCAGGTGTCCACTCCTGGAGGCAGCGTCCCCGATGTGCCGAGGCAGCAGAGCGGCCCCCCCCGGTCGTCCGCACAGGAGCGCCCGGCGCAGGCCTCAGGTGGGCCCGGCCGCAGCAGGTGGCCACCTCAGCAGCAGCCTCTGCACGGGGTCCTGCAGGCTGGCGGGCCCTGCTTCTAAATTCAACATGAACTCCCCGCGGGAGGCGGTGCTCCACGGCTTTCTGAATAGTTTCCCGGACTGGATATCAAGTCTCCTCCAAGACCACACTGCAGGTCAGAGTTCGCCAGACCAGGCGGACGACACGCACGGACGCGGCCAGCAGAGCCTCTCACCCGCCTCCAATCTCCAAGTGAGGTGGGTTCCATGGGGGCCCCAACTGCTGAGAGATAAATATCTGTGTCCTGCGTAGAGACCGGGCTCTCCGTGTGGAGGGAAAAGCTGGGAACCGTGCAGGGCCCCAGCCCCACCAGGAAAAGAGGACTCTGGCCCAGAGGCGAAGCCACGCGCGTTAACACGTCCCCGGGGCTGAGCCTGCGGAAGCTGCGGGGGCCTGGTGTGGGTCAGGCCTGGGTGAGGGGCCTGAGGTCCATGATGCCCTCGACACTTGGCCTGCCCTGGACCACATTCTGCAGCTAGACGGGCGACACCGTGACGCTGTGGACTGACCAGAACGCCGTAGCCGCAGCCAGGGGGCCGGGCCGTGCCGCTCAGGGGTGCAAAGCGCTCCAACCGCCCCAGACACCTTGCTGGACACATCGGCCAGCACAGAGGGCAGCGAACGGCCACCGCTGTCCAGGATCTCCAGAGCGAGAGCAGCCAGCAGCCGCAAGACCACGGTCCCCGTGCCAGGAGCAAGATGTCCTCCAGGGTCGTGGGGCCTGGTCAAAGGGCATGGAGGCCAGTCTGAAAGGTTCCTCGCTGGCCAAATAGTGACAGTAAGTGACAGTAACTACTGATAACTCAAATAAAACAGACACACATAGAAACCGTGAAGCTCCCCCCATCACACGCACACACAACGCGGAGTCACACACACACACACGGACACACACGCAGACACCACGGAGTCCACACACACATAGAAACCGTGAAGCGCACACACACACACACACACACAACGCGGAGTCACACACACACACACGGACACACACACAGACACCACGGAGTCCACACACACATAGAAACCGTGAAGCGCGCACACACACACACACACACACAACGCGGAGTCACACACGCAGACACCACGGAGTCCACACACACATAGAAACCATGAAGCGCACACACACACACAAACACACGGACACCACGGAGTCCACACACACACAGACACCGTGAAACCCACACACACACACACACACAACGCAGAGTCTCACACACACACACGGACACACACACGGACACCTCGGAGTCCACACACACATAGAAACCGTGAAGCTCCCCCCATCACACGCACACACAACGCGGAGTCACACACACACACACATACACACACGCAGACACCACGGAGTCCACACACACACAGACACCGTGAAGCCCACACACACACACACACACACACACACACACACACGGACACCACGGAGTCCACACACACACACACACACACACACAACGCGGAGTCACACACACACACACGCACACACGGACACACACGCAGACACCACGGAGTCCACACACACAGACACCGTGAAGCCCACACACACACACACACACACAACGCGGAGTCACACACACACACACGCACACACGGACACACACGCAGACACCACGGAGTCCACACACACAGACACCGTGAAACCCCCCCACACACACAACGCGGAGTCACACACACATAAAGAAGTGCAGGTGCCCACTGCACTGCAAGTCTGATGAGCAGCAGGATGTGCGCTTGTCCTCGCCTTTCCACACAGCAGGTGCAACCTGCCCCAGGTGCTAGAGCCGAGCCCCCTCAGCAAAGAGGCAAATCAAAACCACACGCGCCAGGGAGGCAGCGAGAGGGCCGTGTCACCTCCGAGACACGCCGGAGAGAGCTGCACGGCCTGACCTCGCCGTGAGGAAACACAGACAGCACGAGACACGCCGGAGAGAGCTGCACGGCCTGACCTCGCCGTGAGGAAACACAGACAGCACGAGACACGCCGGAGAGAGCTGCACGGCCTGACCTCGCCGTGAGGAAACACAGACAGCACGAGACACGCCGGAGAGAGCTGCACGGCCTGACCTCGCCGTGAGGAAACACAGACAGCACGAGACACGCCGGAGAGAGCTGCACGGCCTGACCTTGCCGTGAGGAAACACAGACAGCACAAGTGTCAGGGTCTTCCACAAAGAAAGGGCCTCAGAACCTTCAAAGCATCAAGAAGAGCAGAGTCAAGGTGGGGCTGAAGGTATTCCAGGCGGAGGAGATTACAGAGACAGGGCAACTAAACGCAGCGCGATTCTGAGCAGGGGCTTCTCCCACAGCACCGCTGGGACGGCCTGGCCCAGCACCGGGTGTGAGTTGTGTCCCGGTGAGCACGTTCCTGTCGTGAGGGGAGGCCTGGGCTGCAGGAGAATGTACTCGGGATGACACGCATGAGGCTGGTGGCCTATGCCAATGGCTCAGGGAGAACAAAACGTTCTCTGCAGTATCCTTGAAACTTTCCATGAGTTCTGGTGGTTTCAAGGGGGTAAGAGAAATGGGCAAAAAGATGCAAACACTTTTCACAGAAAAGGAAACCCACACGGCCAAGAATAGAAGACGATGCTCACCGTGACCCGTGACCAGCAAGTGTAAATCCAGGCGCGGTGAGGCCCCCTTCACTCCTGCCCAGCCAGGAAAGTGAACCCCTGGAATTCTGAGTGCTGGAGCCGGCGAGAGTGCCGGCGTCTGCAGGTATCCGTCTTCCGCGCCCTTGGAGCTGGCAATTCCACTTCCAGGTACAGACCTCAGAGGAACAGCCAGAGGTTTATGCACGGGCGACGGCAGCCCAAAAGCCCGTGCACAGGAGGACAGGTGGATGCACACAGCAGGTTTGCTCGGCAGAGAAACCAAACGAACTGCAAACGACAGACACAGAGAGCAGGGCAGGGAGCCGCAGAAAAACCCACCCTCGACAGACACACAGAGGGGGGCAGGGAGCCGCAGGCAAACCCACATAGAGCGGGGCAGGGAGCCGCAGACAAACCCACACAGAGCGGGAGCCGCAGACAAACCCACACAGAGCGGGGCAGGGGGCCGCGGACAAACCCACCCTCGACAGACACACAGAGCGGGGCAGGGAGCCGCAGACAAACCCACACAGAGCGGGGCAGGGAGCCGCGGACAAACCCACATAGAGCGGGGCAGGGGGCCGCGGACAAACCCACCCTCGACAGACACACGGGGGGGCAGGGAGCCGCAGACAAACCCACACAGAGCGAGGCAGGGAGCCGCAGACAAACCCACACAGAGCGAGGCAGGGAGCCGCAGACAAACCCACACAGAGCCGGGCAGGGAGCCGCGGACAAACCCACACAGAGCGGGAGCCACGGACAAACCCACACAGAGCGGGAGCCACGGACAAACCCACACAGGGCGGGGCAGGGAGCCGCAGACAAACCCGCCTCACACGGCCCGAGTGATTTTCAACAAAAGGCTTCAGCACAATCCACGGAGGAAAGAAAGGTCCTTCAACCAGTGATGCTGGGACTGAACAGCCACATGCACGCCACGTACGGAAATTAACTAGACATGGACAAGAGACGCCCACAGGAAAGTCAAAACTAGAAGCTACCAGAGAAATACAACTTCTCCTTCAGGGTAAGCAAAGGTTTCTTAGGAAAAAAATTAACTAGAAAACAGTAAATAAGTTGGACTTCACTGATATTAAAAACTTCTGCTCATCAAGACACCATTAAAACACGAAGAGGGGCCGGGCACGGTGGATCACGCCTGTAATCCCTGTGTTTTGAGAGGCTGAGACAGGAGGACTGCTTGAGCCTCAGAGGCTGAGGCTACAGTGAGCCGAGATTGGGCCACCGCACTCCAGCCTGGGTGACAGAGTGAGACTCTCTCAAAAAAAAAAAAAAAAAAGCCACTTACAGGGAAAAAATATCCACAATCCATACACCTGACAAAGGACTTGTATCCATAATATGTCACAAAACTCTTTAACTCATTACTAGTCAGATAAACAGGCCAGGTGTCGTGGCTCACGCCTGTAATCGTAGCATGTCGGGAGGCCAAGGCGGGTGGATCGCCTGAGCTCAGGAGTTTGAGACCAGCCTTGGCAACATGGGGAAACCCCGTCTCTACTAAAATACAAAAAATTAGCTGGGTGTGGTGGCTGGAGTCCCAGCTACTTGGGAGGCTGAGGCAGAACTGCTTGAACCCGGGAGGCGGTGGCTGCAGTGAGCCAAGACCGTGTCACTGCACTCCAGCCTGGGTGACAGAGAAAGACTTCATCTCAAAAAAAAAAAGATAACTCAATTTTATAAAAGGTGAGATTCGGGCATTTCATGAAAGGAGATTTATGAATGGCCAATAAACCCACGAAAAGGTGCTCACCATCATCACCAGCCATCAGGAAAATGTCAGACCACAGTGAGACACACTTCGGGGCCACGAGAATCATGAAAATAAAGGCCGACGGCGTCAACGCTGCAGAGCCCGCACCTGTGGACGGGAAGGCAGAACAGCACAAACGCCGGAAAACTGTTCCGCAGATTCCTTTAGGGTAAAAATACCTTTCCCTGTGGCGTGCCAATTCCACCCCTAGGTATTTCCCAAGAGAAACGGAGAGGTACGTCCACAGAAAGACAGGAATGTTAACGGCGTCTTTCTCCCAGTAACCCGAGCTGGAAACCACAGCATGGAAACGATCATGGTGCCATCGCACGAGGATGAGGACACGGGACGGAGCCAGCAATACGAAGGCTGGAATGCATGATCGTTCGGCTGAGTGGGAAGAGAAACGCGAGAGCACGGCCGTGTGGTTTCACATACGCATGAAATTCAAGGGCTGGCAACGGAAGCCCCGGGGCTCCAAGTCAGGCCAGTGGCTGCCGTGGGGACCGGAGCCGGGAGCGCGCAGGGTCGTTCCGAGGGACAGGTCTCTGCACTTGACTGGGGTGTTAGTTACACAGGCATGCGAGCTGTCAGACATCGCAGATTACCCATGTTGTGCACAAATTTCACACGGAAATCTTGTACTTTGCTGCATGTAAATTCTGCCGCCATTTTCAAAACCTGGATAAACTATAATGAGATGCAATTACATGGATGGACCTTAACAACAGTAAGGTTTAAAAGTTCCAAAATACGACGTACAGTGATACCCATTTTATAAAGTTAAAAAGGACTGAAGTTAAAAATTATTTTTTCAGATTTGTATAGATACCAAATACTTATTTTAAAAGCAGAGCAAGGGAGGAGGAGCGCAGAATTTGGGCTGACGGTTACCCAGGCGGAAGGAGGCAGGGGATAAGCGTGGTCACCTGCGAGATGTGAGAGGCCTGAGCTGGCTCTTGTTTTAGGGGGCAGGTCCATGGGTGTTTGTAACACTATAAAAATTAAAAATATAGGTGTGGAGTCCTAATTAGGGAAAAGAAGTCAGGCTTGGGGGAGCCGGGGAAGCCAAAAGAAAAAGCAGATTCCTCATGGTCCAGGACACACAGCATTTCTGCACAAGTAACTCACCCAACTCACAATCTTCCTCTGCCCAACTCATCAGCAGACCCTCGGCTGAGAAAAAAATACAGCTTAGGTCCCTGCAACCTCAGTGTTACCAGCACTGCTCGTGGCCCTCTCTAGCACAAGCACCACCTTTAAAACCCCAGCAAGGCTCTGTCTCCGGCCAGTCAGCTCCTGTCTTGCTGATGTGCCCGTTGCTTTCTTGCAACCTATCTTCGTGCTTTCTCAAATAAATCTGCCTTTCTTGACCTACAGCTGTCTTGGTAAATTCCTTTACCATCTGCACCACTGGCCTCAGTTAGTCGCCACCCAGGAAAACAGGTACCGTTATAATCACAGAGACGAACAAAACGGGCCATGCTTGAACAAATGATGAGAATGTGTCCTGAACCAAGGGTCCTGATTAATTTGATTCTGGGCTCCTGAGATCCTAAGATCTAAATTTAAAAAGGAGAAAAAGAGGCCGGACGCAGTGACTCAAGCCTGTAATCCCAGCACTTTGGGAGGCCGAGGTGGGCAGATCACGAGGTCAAAAGATCGAGACCATCCTGGCTAACACGGTGAAACCCCGTCTCTACTAAAAATACAAAAATTGGCCGGGCGTGGTGGCGGCGCCTGTAGTCCCAGCTCCTCAAGAGGCTGAGGTAAGAGAATCGCTTGAACCCAGGAGGCGGAGGTTGCAGTGAGCCGAGATCGCACCACTGCACTCCAGCCTGGGCGACAGAGCGAGACTCCATCTCAAAAAAAAAAAAAAAAAAAAAAAGAAGAAGAAGAAGAAGAAAAAGAAATCATAATGGAAATTAGGAAACATAACTGAATAATAACTAGAGCTTTATATTCAAATTTACGGACACCCCCACAGTACTAAGTTCTCCATAAGAGGAAAACCAGTTGCTTAAATCTTACATTAGAAAACAAAAGCCTGGAGAGGAGGAGCCCAGCCCAAGGGCTAGGAACACAACAGCAGCATGAGCGCAAATAAAGCAGAAGCAAAACCACAGGTGGGAAAGTAAAGAAATAAAGGGACTTAGCGGAGAAGGAGGCCAAGGGCAGCCGTAGGGGTGGAAAGGGGAACAGCCTCCGAGGCGGGATGGGCCTGGGGCGCCACAGGCCGTGCTCAGAGCGCCTGGCAGCTGCGAGGGTTCTGGGGCCCGGCTACCGCTGCATCCCTGTCCCCTCAGTTCAAGGACTGGCAGCGAGGACGAGAACGGCCAGGCTTGTCTAACCCTCCCCACAGCCCCGGGGTTGCCGCAACAACACTGCAGAGCTGGCGGAGCGGAGGCAGAGCCTTTGGGCCGTCCCTGTCTGCGGCGCCCGCCCCGCCTTGGCCCTTCTCATCCCAGGCACGTGCCCCCTCCTCTCACCTGAGGCCCCAGTTCAGAGGCCTCGGGGCAGTTCCAGGAAGGCCACGTGGCTTCCTGTGCATGTGGACAGCCACACGGCAGTTCCCAACGAGGACGGGAGTCGGGGGACGCGGCCGGTTCCCCAGCGAGGACGGGAGTCTGGGGACGCGGCCGGTTCCCCGGCGAGGACGGGAGTCGGGGGACGCGGCCGGTTCCCCAGTGAAGAAGAGAGTCGGGGGACGCGGCCGGTTCCCCGGCGAGGACGGGAGTCGGGGGACAGGAGAGGGGCAGACAGAGGCTCTCCACCCTGAGAACCCTGAAGGGTGAAGGGAAAAGAAAACCTGGTCAGCTCAGAAGCAGGCAGCACTCTAAGAGCCGCTGGACCTCCCGGGTGGAGCTGCTCTGCGGACCTTGTCATAGACGTTTCGTTTGAACATTTCCAAGAGGCCTGGAATCCAAATCATTGTAATGAACGAGATATTTAAAGTCTATTTTCTTTAAAAGCCAGGCTTCTTGTTTTCTTTGTTTTATTCTGCTGAAGTTTCCAAGAACACAAACAACCAAGACGAGAACACGCAGAGTGTGCCAGGAGGAAACGCCGCGTCAGGCACTGATCGATCAGAGGCCGGCGGGGAAGGGCATAAACTCGGCGACGGCCGCCCGAGCACCCACGGGTCCCTCGCAGGACAGCGCCACGTTTTCCAGTGGGGAAGGGCGTAAACTCAGCGACAGCCGCCCAAGCACCCACGGGTCCCTCGCAGGACCGGCGCCACGTTTAGACAGGGCTCTGTGAGGACTCACCCCTGCCCCTTAGGAACCTGGCCATGGGACAGTCACGGGGGGGGCCTTCCACAGCCTTTCCGGACACCTGAGCCCACCTAATAGGCTCGAGGACAAGCCGTCCAGGCGCTGTCGCGTGACAAGAACGGCGTGCAGTGAGGCTGCACTCTGACAGCAGCGGGTGTGGGGCGGGTCCCAGGGAGGATGGAGACGCTTCATGAGCAAAAGGTGAAGATCTGTTTAAACTGTCCTCAGTTGCCAACCTAGAGGTCAGGAACCGTATCTGTCCCGCTCTAACGCCCTCTGCACATACTGGATCCAGAGTGAGTTTCAGGTGACGTTCATACTGGTCAGCCGGGCAACCCCCAGCGTCCCTCCAGGATGTTCACCTCTCGTCCTCATCAACTCCACAGGGCAGCTGCCCACAGGCCCAGCCTCACAACATCTGCAGACCTGCTCCTGAGCCAGGCACGGGGGCCGGACGACGGGTCAGACCAGGCCCGGCCTCACAACATCTGCAGACCTGCTCCTGAGCCAGGCACGGGGGCCGGACGACGGGTCAGACCAGGCCTGGCCTCACAACATCTGCAGACCTGCTCCTGAGCCAGGCACGGGGGCCGGACGACGGGTCAGACCAGACCCGGCATCCGACCCAGACCGAGCTTGGGGGCTGAACGACGGGTCAGACCAGGCCCGGCCTCCGACCCAGACCGAGTTACCCAGACCGAGCTCAGGGGCCCAGCACGCTCTGGTTCCCAGGCCTCCCTCCTCCTGTGGGGCCTTCATGATGTTGCTGCTTCAATGCACCTTCAGTATGAGACAAAGACCCCCCCGCGGCAGGGAATCAAACCCCCGAATACGAGGAAACGCGTTTTTGATGTTGTTCTCTCTAGACACGGACAAATGAGACCACGGATCTGTAAAAATGCTCTTTGGAACCAAGAGGACATGAGTTACCTGTCCTCAAACTTACACGGCTTCATCTCCCTGCCTCATAAATTCCTCTGTCTTTCTACTTTTTCTGCTTTTCTCAGGGTCCTTCCTCTTCTGTCGTGGTTTTGGTTTTTGGTTTTTCAACTATGAAGACCAAATCTAAACCCTGTGATAAAGTCTGAAGACCCAGGGTAGTATCTGTGTGTCCCACACTGAACCCCAAATAAAGCAGAGGTTCTGTGCCCCGTTTGTTCCCTCCCAGACACCCCACCAGTCACCAGGAGGGCAAGCGTGCCACGGCCAGCTGGTCTTATGCATCCCAGTGCGACTGGCTGCTGCCTGCAGCTTACCAGAGGTTTTCGTTGTTGTTTTTGAGATGGAGTCTCGCTCTGTCGCCCAGGCGGGAGCACAGTGGCGCGATCTCAGCTCACTACAACCTCTGCCTCCTGGTTCAAGTGACTCTCCTGCCTCAGCCTCCTGAGTAGCTGGGACTACAGGTGCGTGTCACCACGCCCAGCTACTTTTTGTAGTTTTAGCAGAGACAGAGTTTTGCCATGTTGGCCAGGCTGGTCTCGAACTCTCCTGACCTCAAGTGATCTGCCCACCTCGGCCTCCCAAAGTGCTGGGATTACAGGCGTGAGCCACTGTGCCGGCCCCAAAGCTTACCAGAGCTTTATCTTAGCATTATTTCATGATTTACTTAAACCAAACCCTGAGAACAATTCAGGTCCCTAGTGCTGGGGGCAAGGCTTCCCCGGTCAGACTTCTGCACCACAGTCTTTCTCGGACACCCTTGGCATCGGTGGGCTTCCGCGCCCAGCGAACCCTCCCTGTTGCTCTCCCAGTCCCACGGTGGCCAAGACTGACAGAGCCAGACATCGATCCACTCTCATCTCTCCTGTCCTCTCCCCCGGACGGCTAAAAGGCATTTCGAGGGCCCGATTCCCCCCTTCTTCCCGTCTTTCACGCGGTTCCTGCTGCTGAGCTCGCTGGTGAGACCCCGGGTCAGGCGACTCCTGGGCCTCGCTCTCCGCTCTGTCCTGGCTCCCGGCTTCCGAGGGCCCACCGAGCTCGCTCTCCTGGATCTCTCACTCCTCCGTCAACCTTTTCCTTCCCACGCTTCGGTGAACAAAAGAAAGCTACGAAGGAGACAGCAGGGAAGGGGACGGCTCCAGCATTTCCTCTTTTCTCCTGGGGCAAGATGGAAACAAAGTTGTCCCAGCTGGGACCTGTGTCCTGGGGAGATTTTAAGAAGCTGCGAGGACAGGGAGGTTCTCACCTCCTGCCAGTCGCCAGCTAGAACTTTGCTGCTGCTGCTGCTGCTGCGGCTGTCGCCGGAGAAAACATACGATCGCCACAAAATACTTCAGGAAGAACAATTTTAAACCGAAAAAGAAGATTACCGCAAGCCCGTCCCTCAAAGACAACAAAGCACCACTTCCCGTGTGGTGGGCTGAGCTGTCCTTGGTGGACGCTGTCTTAGCGAGGAAAACACTGGATGGACCATCTGAGCATAAAAACATGAGCCCAGGGGAGGGTCAGGAGAGAGGGCTGGAGGTTCTGCCTAAGAAAACGGGAGAAATCTGAGGCGTTTTGGTCTAAGAAGAAAAGAGACGAGAAGAAAGAGACCCAGGCAGCAGGACGGGGCCACAGCAGCTGGTGCCGCCCTGGGGGCTCTGCCTTCCCGGGCCGGCCGGTGACTCTCAGTTCTACCCCGTCTGCGCGGGCACACGCCTCTCCCAAACCTCCTTCCCGGGCCGGCCGGTGACTCTCAGTTCTACCCCGTCTGCGCGGGCACGCCTCTCCCAAACCTCCTTCCCCGGCCGACCGGTGACTCTCAGTTCTACCCCGTCTGCGCGGGCACGCCTCTCCCAAACCTCCTTCCCCAGCCGGCCGGTGACTCTCAGTTCTACCCCGTCTGCGCGGGCACACGCCTCTCCCAAACCTCCACGTGTACCAACACCTTGTGCAGAGGCTTCTGGTGATCAAGGAAAAGAGCTGGGTCAGGAGGAGAGGAGCAGGCGGGTCCTGCGTGAATCCCTGCGTAGGCAGGAGCCTGGGCCAGGGCGGCCTGGAGACGCCGAGCGGCACCCCAGGAATGCGCAGAAGCCCAGGAACCCGGCCGCAGAGAAGGGACAAATACAGACAAATTTCTTAAAGTTAATTTTAAAGTAATTTTTAAAATATCTATAGTTGAGTGTAGACCATACAAGCAACTACCTGTTATTCAGTCATTTGTCCTGCTGTTGAAAAGTCTTTATAAACAGTGACCCCCACGGAGACCTGCCGGAAACTTCTCCACCGTGACCCTCCTGTCCCACATTAATGTTTCCATTTTCCATCACAGTCAACGACCTGAAGCTTCTTTGTATCCAAATCGTTCTCAGAGAGGCCGAGAAGGAAAGCTGAGGAGTGAAGGACACTCTTCAGGCTCTTGATAGAAAATGCAAAGTTACACTGACAAGATGGCATCAATTTAGAGTGTCCAAAATACTAAGTTATCACTTTTTTTTTTTTTTTTTTTGAGACGGAGTCTGGCTCTGTCGCCCAGGCTGGAGTGAGTGGCGCCATCTCGGCTCACTGCAAGCTCCGCCTCCCGGGTTCACGCCATTCTCCTGCCTCAGCCTCCCGAGTAGCTGGGACTACAGGCGCCGCCACCATGCCTGGTTAATTTTTTTTGTATTTTTTAGTCGAGACGGGGTTTCACCGTGTTAGCCAGGAAGGTCTCGATCTCCTGACCTCGTGATACGTCTGCCTCGGCCTCCCAAAGTGCTGGGATTACAGGCGTGAGCCACTGCGCCCAGCCTAAGTTACCTACATTTTTAAAGTGTTATTAATTCAGTTTTTAAAAGAATCTCACTAACCTGTGTTTGAATACAAATGACTTAAATTCATAGAAAGTTTATTAGTTGTTTGTACATCCACTTCTGAGAGTCTGCTCCTGTCCTCTGCCTACTTACCTATTTTTCTTAGTGTCTTATTTGTTTGTTTGTTTTTTGACACAGAGTCTCGCTCTGTCTCCCAGGCTGGAGTGCAGTGGTGCAATCTCGGCTCACTGCAACCTCCGCCTCCTGGGTTCAAGCGATTCTCCTGCCTCAGCCTCCCAAGTAGCTGCGACTACAGGTGCCCGCCACGCCTGGCTAATTTCATATTTTTAGTAGAGACGGGGTTTTGCCATGTTGGCCAGGCTGGTCTCAAACTCCTGACCTCAGGTGATCCATCCGCCTCGGCCTCCCAAAGTGCTGGGATTATAGGCGTGAGCCACTGTGCCTGGCCTTTTCTTAGTGTTTTCTTATCAACCTTTATTAATCAGTAAGGTTATTAATCTTTTAAGTACCATATTTTCCAATTTCATCCCAGTTTATCTTCATTTTGCTTACATCGCTCTCTGCTGTGCAATTTACATTTTTATATCATTGTACTCATCATGATTAACTCATTAAGTGCAATTAAACAGCAACAACCTATTGACCTTAATTTTTAAGGCTGTCTAATAACTTTGATATGGCTGGGCTGTGTCCCCACCAACATCTCACCTTGAATTGTCGCTCCCACAATTCCCACGTGTCGTGGGAGGGCCCCGCTGGGAGGCCACTGAGTCACGGGGTGGATCTGTCTTTTCTAGTGATAGTGGGTGAGCCTCAGGAGAGCTGACGGACTTCAAAGGAGGAGTTTCCCTGCACGAGTTGCCTTCCTCACCTGCCGCCACGTCAGACACGCACGACTGTGAGGCCGGCCCGGCCACATGGAACTGCGAGTCTATTCGACTTCTTTCTCTTTATAAATTACCCAGTCTCGGCGCCACGTCAGACACGCACGACTGTGAGGCCGGCCCGGCCACATGGAACTGCGAGTCTATTCGACTTCTTTCTCTTTATAAATTACCCAGTCTCGGCGCCACATCAGACACGCACGACTGTGAGGCCGGCCCGGCCACGTGGAACTGCGAGTCTATTCGACTTCTTTCTCTTTATAAATTACCCAGTCTCGGCTGCGTCTTCATCAGCAGCGTGAACACGGACTAATACATTATTAGTCTAATAACCATTAGAAAAATGATTTTCAAGAACCACACTAAAATGTAAGATCATTTAATTATTACCAACATGTACACGTGTATACATTACAAATGAAAGAAAGTTACTTACCGAATCCAAAAAGCAAAGGTAAGACCCTGAGCTCTGGGCAACTGCTTGATTTTTAGAGTATCCGACTGTGGAAAAAAGAAGAGCAAAACTCTTTTGTAATTCAGTTTCCCGCAGCAATTCTCTTTCCTAGTGCTTAGTATACGATATTCTTTTTTTTTCGAGACGGAGTTTCCCTCTTTTTGCCCAGGCTGGAGTGCAGTGGTGCAATCTCAGTTCACTGCAACCTCCGCCTCCCGGGTTCAAGCGATTCTCCTGCCTCAGCCTCCTGAGCAGCTGGGATTACAGGCATACACCACCACGCCTGGCTAATTTTGTATTTGGGGTTTCTCCATGTTGGTCAGGCTGGTCTCGAACTCCCAACCTCAGGTGATCTGCCCACCTCGGCCTTCCAAGTACTGGGATTACAGGTGTGAGCCACTGCACCCGGCCAATATACGATATTCTCTAAGAAAGCTAGGAACATTTTGCACTGCCACCAAAAACGTGGGTCAGCTGTCAAAGGAATGAAAGGAAAGTCAGAGAGAGACAATATTCCACCTCTGAGAACAAGGATAAAACACAGAGTCCACAGGGTACTTCATCAAAGTCTGATACGCTCACTGAAGGAAGAAAAATGAGATGGACCTTTACTGAGTACAGCACTAAGCTAAGTCCTGCAAATATTTTTTTAAACAAAATTAAAATACCCCTGGAAGGAAGTCTGTAAAGTCTACTCTGATGAAAGTCAGGATCCAGTCACAAGGGGGAAGTTGGGGGCTGGACACTCGGCGGGTGGTTTGTGTGTGTGACGGGCTGGAGGTCACTGAGGTAGACACTCGGCAGGCAGTTTGCATGTGTGTGACGGGCTGGAGGTCACTGGGCTGGACGCTTGGAGGGTGATTATCTTGGCGTGCATCTCTGTGATGAGCTGAATGTGCGGCCAGCATCCCCAACACCAGAGTGGGGGCACGTCCCATGACAGACACCCACAGCGTCAACCCAGCAGAGCTCAATCTTCACGGCCACCGAGGGCAGCGGTGTCGTCAGGGCTCAAAACTGGGAACTACCCAAGCGCAGAGCGGAGAAGCTGGCAACACACATGACAAGAAGGCACCTCCAGGGCTGCACACACAGTGTGGGTGCCTCTCCCAGGCTGCTGGGCAGAGAAGGGAGCGGCTGCGGGTAGGGGCACTGGCCCGGAGCACAAGGGCAGCCGAAATTCTTCTGTGCTGTGAGAAACTAGGAACTGCCCTTGGGGAAAGGGGGTGACCAGCGGGACCCGAGGGGCTTCTGGGGGCTGTGATCTTCTGTTCTTCCTCAGGTCCCGGTTACATGGTGTGTTCATCCAGCCGTACGATGACAATGTACACTTTTCTGTGTGGATATTATATTTTAACAGGAGTTTCAAAAAGTCTTTGTCTTCAAAGATATCACAACTGAGCTGGAAAAAGAGCTGAACGACGACCTAGGGTTAAATGCCAAATGAACGGGATTGAAAGCAGGGCAAGGGAGGCTTAGAGGGTCCCTGTCAGGGAGCTGTGGCAAGAGCCTGAGGCTGTTAAGAATGTAAACCGGCAGAAGCAGGCAGCCCAGGGCAGACCACCATCCTGGGTGCCGCTCTGTGGGCGGTGGGCCGTCTGGGCAGACAGCATTATTTGGGGCAGCCTATGTTCGGGAAAGCAGGCACTGGCCAGCTTCGTGGGAACCGCCTGTTGGGCTAAGAAGGTTCAACTTCCCCTGCCGGCAGGGGTAGCGAAGGAAGGCATCTGAACCAAGAGTAACCGGCAGAAATGGACGTGTGGCGAGCTCAGCTTGGACGCGATGGCAGGTGGATCAGAGGCGGCGTTCAGCCCAAAATGAGGATGCTGAGGGGGCTCCAAGGGGCAGGATACCCACTTTCCCTAGAAACGAGGCTGGTAACACCGGACAGGTACAGATGTGACGGCAGCCAGGAAAGTCACACAAAGCAAAACAGATGTGCACAGAATTAAACAATAAATCTCTCTGGTCCAAACCAAGACAAGCTGCAGAAAGTTGTGGGTCTGAGGGGACAGAGGCCAAGTGTGCATTTCAGCCACACCCGTGTCCCTCTCCCGTTTCCACTACACAGAGGGGCAGGCAGGGCTCCTGCCCCACGGGGGCTGCCCTGTTCCAGGAGGGGAGCATTGGCAAACTCACGGCACCACTGGGACTGAGCGGCTGCACAGAAGTGAGACGCAGAGTCGCCCGCCCTCTCTGCGTTCTCCCACCCGGAGCAGTGACCCTCTGCAGGGTAGGGGGGCTTTGGACCAGGTAGCAGTTCAACTTCTAGCATTAATCCCTAAAGTTTAGCCAGCTCAACCTAGTTAGCCAGATGATCCCAGATGTCAAAAAGCCAGGGGCATGAACAGGTGCAGGGAGGAAATGCACCGGGGTGGCGGGCGCCTGCTCTGCCCTGGGGCGGACGGTGGGCCGTGTTACCACAGCTGCTGCAGCCGAGCCTCCATCATCGCTGCAGAGCACGGTGAGTGCCCGGAAGCTCCCCACAAGAAACACAGGCGGAGGGCACCTGTGAGAGCGAAGGGCCGGAAGGGGCCTTCCACAGGCACGCCGCAGTCACCAGGGCTCCGCTCACAGCGTGGCTTGTCAGTGTCAGGTTTCAGGAGAGAATGGTATCCGTGAACCTGGGTAACGAGCGAAGACTTATCTCACTAAGGAAGCTGGAAGTTTCTCACAATGAATCCTGTGTTTGGCAAAGACAAGGAATTTGCTTTAATATTATTGCCTTGAAGAAAGTCAAATGTTTGCACGGGTCTCCTGTTTGGGGAGGCCGGTCCCTTTGTGAGGGGATCTGGTTGCCATGGTCTCGGCAGGAAAAACTCACATGGAGGCGAGATATTAACATTCCTTCCTCCTGGAGAGAAGAGGGTGGGATTGGGCTTCATTTTGGGTTCAGCGAGTGGCCACATTATTAAGAAACGCGGGGCCGAATCGTAATAAATGAACCAACCCATTTCAAACACCCAGCACTTCTGCAAAGAGAGACTTTGGATCTATGTCATCTAACGGTCAGTGTAACTCTCCCTAGTTAAGAAAAAATATTATTACAGAAAACTATGTCCCTTTCAGCTATAACCAAACCAACCCCATTTTATCAAAGTGTAGAACAGGGTCCTCGTGAGGTCTCCTTACCCACCTTCAGACAGGAAGCAGGACAGCTCATCTCAGACCTTCGCATGGGCCTTCAGAACTTTACCACAGATCGCTTTTATTGTTGATAGAATTCATACAAATGGGATGTGACTCAAGTTAGAGCTAAGCTATAAAAAGTATTTAATGAGGCCGGGCGCGGTGGCTCACGCCTGTAATCCCAGCACTTTGGGAGGCCGAGACGGGCGGATCACGAGGTCAGGAGATCGAGACCATCCTGGCTAACACGGTGAAACCCCGTCTCTACTAAAAAATACAAAAAACTAGCCGGGCGAGGTGGCGGGCGCCTGTAGTCCCAGCTACTCGGGAGGCTGAGGCAGGAGAATGGCGTGAACCCGGGAGGCGGAGCTTGCAGTGAGCTGAGATCCGGCCACTGCACCCCAGCCTGGGCGACAGAGCAAGACTCTGTCTCAAAAAAAAAAAAAAAAAGTATTTAATGAAAAGCAAAATGTTTTGAATATGGACGAATGTTTTTAGACAAGGAGTGTCACAACAGTCACCAAAATACTTTAAATTTGTTTTCATCCAACTATAAAAGATGCAAAACACCCTCTAATATTCTTTAACTTAAAAGAACACTAGGCTGGGCGCGGTGGCTCATGCCTGTAATCCCAGCACTTTGCGAGGCCGAGGTGGGTGGATCATGAGGTCAGGAGATCGAGACCATCCTGGTCAACACGGTGAAATCCCATCTCTACTAAAAATACAAAGAAAATTAGCCGGGTGAGGTGGCAGGCGCCTGTAGTCCCAGCTACTCGGGAGGCTGAGGCAGGAGAATAGCGTGAACCCAGGAGGTGGAGCTTGCAGTGAGCTGAGATCCGGCCACTGCACTCCAGCCTGGGCGACAGAGCGAGATTCTGTCTCAAAAAAAAAAAAAAAAAAAAAAAAAGAATATTAAAGGATGTTTATGGTAGTTTCAAAAACCAATTTGTCTAAACACATTTCAGAAGCAAGTTGAAACAGACATTCTACCAATTTATAAAGAGTTTTCTATTTCAAACCCACAAAAGATAATGAAAACAAGACACAACTCGGGAAAACATCTTCCAAATACACAAGATGATGATGATGACAGACAGCTGCCAACACCTCCTGAGTGCCCACCGCCCATCCCAGGGCAGAACAGGCACTCGCCTCCCCAGGTGCATTTCCTCCCTGTGCCTGTTTATGCCCCTGGCTTTTCGACACCCTGCCGAGGGCCCACGGCCCGCACCTGTTCTAGACACCGTGTGGATTAGCTCATTTCACACCTCACAGTGCTCCAAGACGGGTACTGACTACCACGGCCTATTAACGAATAAGGAAACGGAGGCAGAGCGAGGCGGCCGTGGAGCCTGCCTGGCCCCGCTAGCCTGGCCCCACACCTGAGTCTCCTTCACTCCTGTGTCTTCTGAGCCCCAAAGCGCTGCAGGAGAAGAGCTGGGACCGCGAGCTGCTCCTGTTCACTGAGACACCCCATGGGTGAGCCTGTGATTATGTGACTCTCACAGATCTGAACAGGACCCAACAGGACTTAACTCCACAGGCTCTCACATAGGGACATTCCAGAGAGACTCTAAACCCTCAGCCGCTTGCCCCTGAAATACGTCGTAGCTATGAGACTCCCTCAGGACCAAGTCCACCAGCAAGTGGGGCAAAGCCACCCATTCCTGAGCACATTCTAAAGCAGTGGCTCCTGATCCCGGATGCATCTCAGAATCTTCTGGAAAGCTTTTAAGAGCCCAATGCCCATGCTGCACCCCAGACTGATTACATGAGAATATCTTAGGGTTAGACTCAGGCATTGGTTTTATAAAACTCACTGATGATTCTAACATGCGGCAAAGTGGACGCCATTATTTTAGAGAAGCTGTGACTCCTAAAATCCGTAGGAACCTGTCCACCAACTAAAAATGTCTCCTCTGCCAACCTCGACTTTTTCGGCCCCATGCAATAGAGGCGGGCATATTGTTTTCAAGTCTTACACGGAAACTTTAAAGTCAAACTAAAAGCACCCTGATCTATTACCATCAAAGCTGAGAACACAAGCTAATCATTCAACATAAAAACAGAAGGTGAATGAAGAAACCTCGACACATCTTGACCTAGCATCATGAAATTTCAAAATTCAAAACCCCAAAAGAAAAATCTTAAACACTTTGAGAAACAATACCTTTAAAATAACGAGTCAGACTGGCGTATGATTTCTTATTAGAAACACAGACACTATGGCTGAACCCGGGAGGCGGAGCTTGCAGTTAGCCGAGATTGCGCCACTGCACTCTAGCCTGGGCCACGAGCGAGACTCTGTCTCAAAAAAAAAAAAAAAAAAAAGAAACACAGACACTAGCATATAATGAGGCAATCCCTTTAAAATTCTAAGAAAAATTATTTTGCACCTAGAATTCTATACCCAGCCAAACTGTCAACTAAGCATAAAAATATTCTCGAGCAAGAGAAATAAGCAGAAAAAAAAAGGTTGAAAAAATAATGGCTGAAAAATTCTCAAACTACTACAATTTTACTGGAGGAGCTCAAGGGTATATGTAAATATGCAGAAGAAAAAATAGCAAACATAGAGATAGATGGATAAGTCTGAATCTGAAAACGGAGAGAAAGAAGAATGAAGAAAGTGAAGAGCATCTCAGAGGAAGCTGGAATACTATTAACTGTACCAACATATAAACAATGCAAGTACCACAAGGAGAGGCAAGAGAAATAAGCAGAAAAAAAAGTTTTAAAAAATAATGGCTGAAAAATTCTCAAATTATTGAAAAACATTCATCTACACATCCAGAAAGCTCAACAAACTCCATGTAGGATAAACACAAAAGATTCGCAGCTAAACACATGATTGTAAAAATGCTGAAAGCCAAAGATGAGGACAAAATATTGTGACAAGACAAAATCACTTGTCACTTACAAGAGACCCTCAATAAGATCAACAGCTTACTTCTCACCGGAAACAATGAAGGCCACAGGCAATGGGATAGCACAGACCCACTGTAAAACATCAGAAGTCAAAAATGTGTGGGGGCCTGTGAGCTGTGACTCACTGCCACTGCCCGGCATCATGACAGAACCAGTTTCTACTGAATTTGTATTTGCCTCTGAACCATCATAAAGCTGAAAAATGGTAAGTTAAACTATCGTAAGTTGGGGACCATCTGTATTCACAGTGCTCAAAGAAAAACACTGTCAATTACGAATCCTATACCCAGCAAAGCCATCTTTCAAAAACGAAGAAGCAATTAAGACATTCTAAGATAAACAAAAACTGAGGGAGTTCATTGCAGGGCTGAAATGAAAGGACACTAAACAGGAACTCATAGACAAAGAAGAAATGAAGAACGGTGATAAAGTTTACTACACAGGTAAATATAAAAGATAGTATTATTTTGGTTTGTAGTTTTCCCTACATGCTTTTAAAACAAACACAGAAAACAAGCCGGGTGCTGTGGCTCACGCCTATAATCCCAGCACTTTGGGAGGCCGAGGTGGGTGGATCACTTGAGTCCAGGAATTCGAGACCAGCCTGGGCAACAGAGCAAAACCCCATCTCTACCAAAAATGCAAAACTTACCCAGGTGTGCTGGCACGCACCTGTAGTCCCAGCTACTTGGAGGTTGAGGCACAAGAATTGCTTGAACCCACTGGGTGGAGGTTGTGGTGAGCCAAAATCATGCCACTGCGCTCCAGCCTGGGTGACAGGGTGAGCCCCTGCCCCCTACCGCCACACACACACCAGAAAACAATTATAAATCTACATTCATGAAAATAACTTATGAATTTGTTAATGTTACACAATTGAAGCTAAGTATTAATTCAAACTACATTGTTATAAATTTAAGATGTTCATTGTAATCCTCACAGTAACCACTAAGAAGATCATTTAAAAATATACAGAAAAGGAAATGAGAAGGGAATCAAAATGGCACATTAGAAATAAGCAATTAAACAGAAAAGAAGGCAGTAATACAGGATTGAGGAATAAAAAAGACATAAGACATATAGCAAGCAAATAGCAAAATGACAAAAGTCCTTCCTTGTCAGTAATCACTTTAAATGTAAATGGAGTAAATTCTCCAATTAAAAGGCAAAGACTGGCAGAATAGATCTTAAAAATTATGATCCATCTAAATGCTGTCTATATGAGGAATTCACTTTAGATCCAAAGGCACAAATAGGCTGAAAGTGAAACAAGGGAAAGAGATATTCCACGCAACTAGTAATCAAAGTGTGCTGGCATGGCTGTACTGATATCAGACAAAATAGACTTCAAGTCAAAAATTATTATAAAAGACAAAGACTATATATTGATAAAAGGGTCAATTGATCAAGAAGATGATGTAACAAGTATAAAACTGTACACATCTGATAAGAGGGTCACAAAATTAAGTAAGGCAAAGATTGACTGAACAGGAGGGAGAAATAGTTCTACTGTAACAGTCAGAGATTCAACATTCTACTTTCAATAATGGATAGAACATCTAGACAGAAGATAATAAAGAAACAGAGAACATGAACAATACTATAAACTAACTAGACTTAAAAGAAATACACAGAATACTCCACTCGACAGCAGCAGAACTCACATTCTCAGGTGCACAGGGTGCATTATCCAGGACAGATGACACGTCAGGCCATAAAATGTACCTTAAACATTTTTTTAAAGATTGAAATTATATGAAGTATCTTCTTTGACCACAGTGAAATGAAACTAGGAATAAATAACAGAAGTAAAACTGAAAAATTCATAAATGAAAGCTAAACAATATACTCTTCAGCAACCCATATATCAAAGAAGAAATCATAAGGCTAATTAGAATATACTCAGAGACAAATGAAAACAAAAACACAACAAACCAAAACTTTCAGGATGTAGAAAAATCAGTGCATAGAAAGGAATTTATAGCTATATATGCCTACATAAAAGGTCTAAAATCAAGAATCTAAAAGTACACCCTAAGAAGCCAGAAAAAGAAAAATAAACTAAACACACAACTAGCAGAAGGAAGAAAATAGTGAAGATTAGAGTGAAAATAAATAAACAATAACAAAGCAATAGCAAATTAACAGAAAAAGTTGATTCTTTGAAGACAGTCAACAAAATTGACAAACCCAACTTGACTAAGAAGAAAAGAAAGACAATTCAAAACGCTGAGATAAAAAGTGAAAGTGGTACATCACTCCCAAACTTAACAGAAGCTAAAAGGATTATGACAGTATGAAGAACTGTATGCCAAAAAATTAGATAACCTAGATGAAATGGACAAATTCCTAGAAACAAACAAACTACCAAAATTGACTCAAGAAGAAATTTTAAAAAATCTGAACACACCTATAACAAATAAAGAGATGGACTCAGTAATTTAAAAAAAACAACCTCCCAACAAAAAAGCCCAGAGTCAGGTGACTTCACTGATGAATTCTACCAAACGTAGAGAATCACTAACACCAATCCTTCCCAAACTCTTCCAAAAAAACAAGAGGAAGAAACACTTATTCTATGAGGCCAGTATTACTCTGATACCAAAGTCACACAAAGATAACATATGAGTAGGAACCTATAGGCCAATATTCCTTACGAATATATATGCAAAAATCTTGAACAACATATGAGCAAACTGAATCCAGCAGTATACTAGAAAGATTATACACCATGAACAAGAGGGATTTATTCCAATAATGCAAGGACGGTTCAACACAGGATATCAATCAACATAATCTATCATCTTCACAGAATAAAAGGAAAAAACTATATGATCATCTCAAATGGGTGTAGAAAAGGCATTTGACATAATCTGACACCCTTTCATGATTTAAAAACTCAACAAACTAGAATAAAAAGGGAACCTCCTTAGCGTAACAAATGGTGTTTATAAAAATCTACAGCTAATATCATACTCAGTGGTGGAAGACTGGAAGCTTTTCCCCTAAAATTGCTTAGGAGAACCTAAGCAAGGATGTCCACTTTCACCACTTCTATTCAGCACTGTCCTGGAAGCACTAGCCAGAGCAATTAAGAAAGAAAAAGGCCAGGAGTTTGAGACCACCCTGGCCAACACGGAGAAACCCCGTCTCTACTAGAAATACAAAAAAATTAGCTAGTTGTGGTGGCGCACACCTGTAGTCCCAGCTACTCAGGAGGCTGAGGCATGAGAATTGCTTGAACCCAGGAGGCGGAGGTTGCACTGAGCTGAGACTGTGCCACTGCAATCCAGCCTGGACAACAGAGCAAGACTGTGTCTCAAAAAAAAAAAAAAAAAAAAAAAGGAAGGAAAGAAAGAAAAAGAAAGAAAGAATCTAAATTGTAAAAGAAGTAGTAAAACTATCTCTAGTCATAGATAACATGATTTTAAATACAGGAAATCATAAAAACCCACAAAGAACAAACTGTTAAGAGTTAATAAAAATTGCAGGATATAAGGTCAACACTAAGAAAAATCAGTTGTTTATCCACTATAAATAAGCAACCTCAAAGGAAATGAAGAAAACAATTCACAAAATTTATCACAAAGCTAAAGTAATCAAAACAATGAGACACTGGTGTAAGGGCAGACATACGGACCAACGAGACACTCATGTAAGGGCAGACATACGGACCAATGAGACACTCGTGTAAGGACAGACATATGGACCAATAAGACACTGGTGTAAGGACAGACATACGGACCAATGAGACACTCGTGTAAGGACAGACATATGGACCAATGAGACAGTTGTGTAAGGACAGACATACGGACCAATGAGACAGTTGTGTAAGGACAGACATACGGACCAATGAGACACTGGTGTAAGGACAGACATACGGACCAATGAGACACTGGTGTAAGGACAGACATACGGACCAATGAGACACTGGTGTAAGGACAGACATACGGACCAATGAGACACTCGTGTAAGGACAGACATACGGACCAATGAGACACTGGTGTAAGGACAGACATACGGACCAATGAGACACTGGTGTAAGGACAGACATACGGACCAATGAGACACTGGTGTAAGGACAGACATACGGACCAATGAGACACTCGTGTAAGGACAGACATACGGACCAATGAGACACTGGTGTAAGGACAGACATACGGACCAATGAGACACTGGTGTAAGGACAGACATATGGACCAATGAGACACTCATGTAAGGACAGACATACGGACCAACAGAATAGAATCTGGAGTCTAGGAATGGATCCATACATTGATGGTTAATGGATTTTTGACCAAGACAATTCAGTGGAGAAACAATAGTCTTTTAAATGGTGTTGGAAAAACTGAGTATCTACATACAAAAAGAATGAAGCAGGACCTTTGCCTCACACCATATATAAAAATTAAGTCAAAATGGATCAAAGGCCTAAATATAAGAGCTACAAGTATAACTCTGGAGAAAACATACGGATAAAATCTTCATGACCTTGATTTAGCTGTGGCTTCTTAGAAATGACACCAAAAGCCACAAAAGAAATAATAGATAAATTAGATTTTTGTCTTCATCAAAATCGTAAGTCTTTTGTGCATCAAAGAACATTCTCGAGAGGGTGAAAAGATAACCCAAAGAATGGGGAAAAAATTGCAAATTATATATAATAAAGCTCCAGTATCCAGAACATACAAGGAGCTCTTACAATTCAACAATGAAAACACATATAGCTCAATTCTTAAAATGGCCAAAATACTTGAATAAACATTTCTTCAAGGAAGATATACATACATACATACATACATTTATTTACTTATTTATTATTTTTTGAGATGGAGTTTTGCTCTTGTTGCCAGACTGGAGTCCAATGGCACGATCTCAGCTCACAGCAACCTCTGCGTCCTGGGTTCAAGCAATTCTCCTGCCTCATCCCAAGTAGCTGGGATTACAGGCAGGGGCCATTATGCCAAGCTAATTTTTGTATTTTTAGTAGAGACGGGGTTTCACCATATTGGGCAGCCTGATCTCGAACTCCTGATCTCTGGTGATCCACCCAACTTGGCCTCCCAAAGTGTTGGGATAACAGGCATGACCCACCAAACCCTGCCCATTTATTTTTTATTATTTATTTTGAGATGGAGTCTCACTCTGTCACCCAGGCTGGAGTGCAATGGCGCTATCTTGGCTCACTGCAACCTCCGCCTCCCGGGTTCAAGCGATTCTCTTGCCTCAGCCTCCTGAGTAGCTGGGATTACAGGTGCCCACCACCACGCCTGGCTAACTTTTGTATTTTTAGTAGAGACAGGGGTTTCACCATGTTGGCCAGGCTGGTCTCAAACTCCTGACCTCAGGTGATCCACCTGCCTCAGCCTCCCAAAGTGCCGAATTACAGGCGTGAGTCACCACACACCTGGCCCAAGAAAGATATATAAATGGCCAACAAGCACATGAAAAGAGGTACAACATCTTTAGTCAACAAGGAAATTCAAATTGAAACCACAATGAGATGCCACTTCACACCCACCAGCACGGCTATAATTTAAAAAACAGAAAATAACAAGTGTTGATGAGGATAAGTAGAAATTGGAACGTTCATACATTGCTGGTAGGAACGTAAAACGCACCCACTGTGGAAAAGTCTGGCAGCTTCAGCATGTTAAACACAGAATTACTGTGTGAGCCAGAAATTCTACACCAAGGAATATACCCAAAGGATTTGAAAACCAGGGTTCAAACAACAGCCGTACACAAAGGTTCATACGGTCACCATTCGCAGCAGCAAACAGTAGAACAACCCAAATGTCCGTTGCCTGACAAATGGACACACAAAACCTGGCACACATGTACAACTGAATATTATCCTCCCATAAAAAGGAATGGAGCACTGATACATGCCACAGCACAGAGGAATGTTAAAACATTATGCTAGGGCCGGGCGCGGTGGCTCACGCCTATAATCCCGGCACTTTGGGAGGCCGAGACGGGCAGATCACGAGGTCAGGAGATCGAGACCATCCTTGTGAACATGGTGAAACCCCGTCTCTACTAAAAATACAAAAAATTGGCCGGGCGCGGTGGCTCAAGCCTGTAATCCCAGCACTTTGGGAGGCCGAGACGGGCGGATCACGAGGTCAGGAGATCGAGACCATCCTGGCGAACACCGTGAAACCCGGTCTCTACTAAAAAATACAAAAAACTAGCCGGGCGAGGTGGCGGGCGCCTGTAGTCCCAGCTACTCGGGAGGCTGAGGCAGGAGAATGGCGTAAACCTGGGAGGCGGAGCTTGCAGTGAGCTGAGATCCGGCCACTGCACTCCAGCCCGGGCTACAGAGCAAGACTCCGTCTGAAAAAAAAAATACAAAAAATTAGCCGGGCATGGTGGCAGGCACCTATAGTCCCACCTACTCGGGAGGCTGAGGGAGGAGAATGGCGTGAACCTGGGAGGCAGAGCTTGCAGTGAGCTGAGATCGCGCCCCTGCACTCCAGCCTGGGCAACAGAGCGAGACTCCGTCTCCAAAAAAAAAATTTTTTTGCTAAATGAAGCCAGTTACAAAAGAGCACGTGTAACCTTACTCCATTCATATGAAATGTCCAGAATAGGCAAATCCAGAGAGACAGAAAGCAGACGAGTGGTCGCTAGGGATAGAAGAACCCGCGTGCCACTGCAGAATACCACAGACTGGGTGGCAGAAGGGGTTTTTCACAGTTGTGGAGGCTGGGAAATCCCAGAGTAATCCTCTAGCAGAGTCAGTGTCTGGTGAGGCCACTTCCTGGCTCACACAGGTGCCTTCTCCCTGTGTTCTTACAGAGCTCTGTGGGGCCTCTTTTATAAGGGCACTAATCTCATTCATGAGGCCCCACCCTCATGTCCTAATCACCTCCCAAAGTTCCCACCTCACATCATTCTAATACTATCACCCCGGGGGTTTCAAATATGAATTTGGGGGGAGGTGGACACAGTCAGATCATAGTGATAAATCCCTACCTAACAAGAAGAAATTTTATGTCTACTAGGTTCTTTCTTTCCTTTCTTTCTTTTCTCTTTGTCTTTCTTTGTCTTTCTCTCCTTCCTTCCTCCCTTCCTTCCTTCCTTCCTTCCTTCCTCTTTCTTCTCTTTCTCTCTCTCTCTTTTTTTGAGATGGAGTCTTGCTCTGTCACCCAGGCTGGAGTGCAGTGGCATGATCTTGGTTCACTGCAACATCTGCCTTCTGGGTTCAAGCAATTCTCCTGCCTCAGCCTCCCAAATAGCTGTGATTACAGGCATGTGCCACTACAACTGGCTAATTTTTGTATTTTTTGGTAAAGATGGGGTTTCCCCATGTTGTCCAGGCTGGTCTTGAACGCCTGACCTCAAGTGATCTGCCTGCCTTGGCCTCCCAAAGTGCTGGGATTAGAGTTGTGAGCCACCACGCCTGGCCTCTACTAGGTTCTTAATAAGTGGTAGACCCAGTTACCACCAGGATACTTTTTGTCAGTATTTGAACAACACCAAACTGTTTCAGTATGTAAGCTGATAAGAAACCACGAATTATAGTCTAATAATCGAAGCATGTTTACTTACCGCCTCGGGGAGAAAGAGAATCGTGCCCCCCAATGATCACGTGGACACCAGAATCTTCCAGTTTCACTCTCCATTTTTCAATGATAGCCCCAGACTTGTCCTGAAAGCAGAACGCTGGCGGGTCAGGAAACTGCCCTCAGAAGAGTCAACCGTTGCTGACACTGGGGCTGAGTCACCCGATAGGAAGTTGATACAAACCTTACTGGCATCATTGAAAACAGACAGCTCCATCGTGCCTTCAAAGTCCTGCTGCAAAACAGACCTCAAACATTCATCCAGCCATGGTTCAGCATTGTGGACTGGGAGGATAATAGACTGGAATTTAAAAAAATGGATTAATAGAAGTGTGTAAACTTAGTTCCCTTTCCATGGCTCTAATTTACCTCCCCTTCACCATCCGCACATATGCCGTGACAAACAAAAGGTGTCCACCCCTTCTCTCCAGGCTCTTAACATGCTCATAAGATTTTTTATGCCTTAGCTTTCCCTGAACTGCCTTCCATATGCTTTTGAAAGGGGGAAAAAAAAAACTGAAAGGACTTTGGGAGGCCGAGGCGGGCGGATCACGAGGTCAGGAGATCGAGACCATCCTGCCTAACACAGTGAAACCCCATCTCTACTAAAAATACAAAAAATTAGCCAGGCATGGTGGCGGCGCCTGTAGTCCCAGCTACTCGGGGAGCTGAGGTGGGAGAATGGCGTGATCCTGGAAGGTGGAGGCTGCAGTGAGCTGAGATCACGCCACTGCACTCCAGCCTGGGCGACAGAGCGAGACTCTGTCTCAAAAACAACAACAACAACAACAACAACAAAAAACAAACAAAAACAAAAACAAAAAAACTGAAAGGCATCAAACTGTTCCCAATTCAATGGTAAATCATAAGTTTTCCAATGACTGATCAGAAACATCATTTTGGTTGAAACAAGTATCTGGGTATCTTCCAACCCACTGATGGAAATAACTGGTTGGTCATTTTCTAGGTGGAATAAGCATTTCAGCAAACCATGTTAGAAAATCTGCAACAAAGTAACCCCTTTAAGTAACCCCTGGCTCACAAAAAACAATGTTTTAACAAAGTATCGGGCAGGCAGCGTTCAGAGAACCCAGCTGAGCAAATGGGAGTCCTGAGGTCCATCTCTGGATTCCTCTGTTCTACCTTCGTTTCGAGCTGACTTGGCACTAGCATTGTCCTTTTCTCATGAAGCCCAAAACCAAAACTTCTAAAGTGGGATGGAGTAAAACCAGTGAAACCCAATGCCAGCAAAACAACTGACTTAACAGGAGTTAAGTCTTAATTTTATACATTATAACATTAAGTGATACAGAGCAATACTCAGATATTAGTCTGTCCTCACCCTTAATTTACATCCAAAAAAGAAAAGTTGAAATTGTGTTGAAAACACAATTTAGCCAAGTTCTTTATAAATGAAACCTCACTCTATCCCTTCCTGGACTTAGGTTTATATGAATAAAGCAAGTTCTGGCCGGGCGCGGTAGCTCACACCTGTAATCCCAGCACTTTGGGGGTCTAAGGCAGGTGGATCATCTGAGGTCAGGAGTTCAAGACCAGCCTGACCAACATGGAGAAACCCCATCTCTACTAAAAATACAAAATTACTCTGGTATGGTGGCGCATGCCTGTAATCCCGGCTACTCAGGAGGCTGAGGCAGGAGAAATGCTTGAACCCGGGAGGCAGAGGTTGCGGTGAGCCGAGAGCATGCCACAGCACTCCAGCCTGGGCAACGAGAGTGCAACTCTGTTAAAAAAAAAAAAAAAAAAAAAAAAAAAAAAGAATAAAACGAGCTCCCTAATTTATTTACAAATTTATCTTAGTTTGGATTTACTTAAAGGAAAAGAAGGAAATAATTTTTCTCAAGATCTACAAAAGATAATGTTTCTATCCAAGATAGATCTTGATTAATCTGTCCCCAGTTTTAGTAAGACTGGAATAAACAAGAACAAAGGCTGGAATTAAAAAAAAAAAGAAAGAAACATGCTGAGCCTCTGGGCGACTGCTGATCCTACACCTCTGCGGTTGTTCACTGTTATCAGTCTATTGGCTGGGTCTGAACCCCGAGGGCCTCTGCTCCTGACTCTCCCGGCCGCATGGGGAAGGTGTTTGGGGCTTGTGGGCAGGTTTTCAGGGCAGGTGTTGGGGTAAGTGCTGGGCACGCAGGCAGGTGTGTGGGCACTGAGCAGGTTGCGGGTAGGTGTGTGGGATATGCAGGCAGGTACGCAGGGCAGGTGCATAGGCAGGTGTAGGGCACGGGCATGTATGCAGGACACAGAGCAGATGTGTGAAGCAGCGGTGCAGGCACAAGACGGGTATACGGGGCATGGGCAAGTGTGCCGGGAATGTGTGAGGGCAGATGTGTGGGGCGCGGGGTTGTGTGGGCACACGGACAGATGTGCAGACAGGTGTGTGCGGATGGGGAGGTGTGCGGGTGCGGACAGTGTACAGGGTGTGGGGCAAGTCTGCAGATCAGATGTGTGGAGCGCAGGACAGGTGTGCAGACCAGGTGTGTCGGGTGCGGAGGCGAGGCAGGTGCGCGGGGCACGAGTGTGGGGCGTGGGGCAGGTGTGCAGGCTTGGGGCAGGTGCGCGGGGGCGGGGCAGGTGCGCGGGAGCGAGGCGAGAGCGAGGCGAGAGCGAGGCGGGAGCGAGGCGGGAGCGAGGCGGGAGCGAGGCGGGAGCGAGGCGGGAGCGAGGCGGGAGCGAGGCGGGAGCGAGGCGGGAGCGAGGCGGGAGCGAGGCAGGTGTGCGGGCGCGGGGAAGGAGCGCGGCGCAGGCGGGCGGGGACGAAGCAGGTGAGCCGTCCGTCCACCCCACGACCAGGTGAGGGCGAAGGCGAACGAGGAACTGCCTGAGCTCCTAGCCCCCAAGCTTCAAAATCAGAACGAGGAAGGTCGGTGAGGAGGCAGCGTTCTCGGGACTGGGAGCAGGAAGCGCAGCCCGAGCTGCAGATCTCGGCCGCGCCCCGTGGGCTCCAATCCCGAGCGCCCCCGCACGCGCAGCCGCGCTCGCCCGCAGGGCCGAAGGGCTGCTCAGGGTGGAGGCTCCGGAGGCGAGCCCGAGAGGGGGTGCGGGGCTGCGGAGCCCGGAACGGGAGAGGGCTGGAGGGCGGGGTGAGGGGACGCGAGGACCCAGGCTGAGCGGCGGGGCGCCCTCCCCGCTGGCACCTACCACGTGGGCCTGCATGGCCTGGAGCTCCTCGGACGCCCCGCCCACGCCGCCGCGCTCGTCCCGCCGCTTCGGCCTACGGCGCCTGCGCGGGCGGCACCAGGAGGTGGGTCTGAGACCAGGCAGCTTCCGATTGGTGCAGAGCGGCGTCCATCGGCGTGGGCCTGCCCGCCGGGGCGTGGAAGGGGCGGGGCTGCGTGGGGCGGGGCCGGGAGGTCACGATCTCCGCCTTCCGCCCTGGGCCACGCCCCGGCCCGGGTCACCTCTGGCGCGGCCTCCTCGGCCCCTGGAAGCCTCCTGCCGGCCCCTGGGGCGTGCGTCCCGATCTCTGGTCCCCCAGTAGACGCCGCCGCGGGGAAGGCGGGGCTGTGCGAGGGCGCCGCGCTGCAAACCCCAGCCAGGCGGCCTGGAGGTTGCTGTAAAGCCTCAAACGAGGCTGATGTGTAAAAGAGTCTTTGCATTTCACCCGGGCTGTGCCACCTGACCGGGAAGGACGAGGGGAGTGGGGAGAGCAGGGCGTGCAGGACACGCGACGGCCCCGGGATGGGGGTGAGGGGTGAGGCCCTGACCCCACTGTGAGGTCCTCCAGGAGGAGGGGTGCCCAGGAATGAGGCCCTGACCCCACTATGAGATCCTCCAGGAGGAGGGGTGCCCGGGGTGAGTTCCTGACCCCACTGGGAGATCCCCCAGGAGAAGTGCCCAGGGCTGAGGCCTTGACCCCACTGAGATGTCCCCCCAGGAGGAGGGGTGCCCGGGGTTAACTCCCCTAGGAGGAGGGGTACCCAGGAGTGAGGCTCTGACCCCACCATGAGGTCCCCCAGGAGAAGGGGTGCCCAGGAGTGAGGCCCTGACCCCACCAGGAGGCCCCCCAGGAGGAGGGGTGCCCAGGAGTGAGGCCCTGACCCCACCGGGAGGTCCCGCAGGAGGAAGGGGTGCCCGAGGAAAGACATGACGCCAGTGGCTCCCGGTACCCTCCACCTTTGCCCTCATTTCCGCCTCCCCATGCAGCCTTGGGAACTGCAGGGCTGGGAACCCGGAGAAGGCGGCTGGAATCTGGAGGAGCCTGGAGGTGGCCTTCCCTGCCGGGAACACAGGCCAGGCCCCATCTGTATCTAACCTTGTACTGGAGGAGCGCAGAGCGGATATCTCCAGATCTGAGTCCTGAACGCGCGGCCGGGAACCCCAGCAGTCCTGAACTTGTCAGGGGAGCGGCCTGCCGTGAGAGGTCTCCCAGGCGGCTGTAAGGCCTCTGGAACCTCCCTGCTCGGAGGAGGTTGACTGGGGACAGGGCCGTGGAGGTCAGTAAAAGGGACTGCTGCCATTAGCCCTGTGCTGTCTGCACACAGAGATTAAGCCCACTTGTGATTTGTTCCAGCTGATCTGAAGTAATGAGTAATTCACAATTAATGAGCACGGCTGTACACAGCCCTTCCTGGACAAATCCTCGACTGTGTAAAACTAAGATTGAATGCAAACCATTCTGTCAATTAACCGTTACAACAAAGCCAAACTTCTGTTAAACATCACTTCGTAGATGATTTTTTTTTCCTTAAATTGCCTCCTTGTCTGCAAAGCCTGTTTTGCAAGTGGAATGCTTAAGTCACATGAGTGGAAATGCAGCCTTATTTACAGTTTAGCAAAAGCAACCTGAGAATTTGCTTCCAAGGACCTCATGTTCTCCAGAAGTCGGAGTACGAGGAATCACTTCATTGGAAAGGACTTGGTAAAGAGTAGCCGTGTAGCTGCCAGAATGCACTGTAGACTCATGATAAGGTGGTGAGGGCCAGGGGTGAGGGGCCACAGGTGGCTTCTGCACCTCCAAGCACATGGTATCCAGAACTGGGCTTGCCTCCCACCTTCCTTCCTGCACATTTCCTGCTGCCAGAAATTTGCTTTTCACTGACTTCCCCCTAATTCAAATTTGATTAGAATCTCCTCTTTGGGAACATTCAAAGTGCCAAGGTGCATCTCAGAAATGCAAGGTTGCAGGGGCGGGGTCCTGAAATCCAAGGGTGGTGGGGCCTGAGATCACTGCCCTGGCAGTAGGAAGATCCTCGGGGAGAGGCCGGCAGAGGGCCTGGACCGAAGGCACTGACACCCTGGAGAGGCACAGGACGGGGGGCCTGGGACCTCAGAGCTGGCTGGGTTGAGGTAGTGTGGTCTTCATTCAGAGGGAAGTGAGGTGGTGAGGAAAGATGAACAGCGTCATGTGGGCAGCAGCGGAGGAAGTGACGCAAGACACCCCACAGCTTTGGGTTCACTGAGTGGGCAGTTATATTTATTTATTTTATTTTATTTTTGTAGAGATGGAGTCTCGCTGTTGCCCAGACTGGTCTCGAGCTCTTGGCCTCCTAGACTGCTGGGATTACCAGTGAGAGCCATTGCAGATGACCAGTTTTCTTTATTTTTAATTGTTTATGCAAAAGTTTTGGTGAATACTGGCTATATGGAGAGGCCTCAGTACCAATTGCCAGGGGCCTGGAGTAGGTGCAGTGGTCTCAATGTGTGTGTCCCCCCAAACCATATGTTGACACGTAACCCCCAAGGTGATGTGGTTGGGAGATGGGGCTTTAAGCAGGTGACTGGGCCGTGAGGGCTCTCCTCTCAAGATGGATGGGTGCCCTTCTGTCCCTTCCTCCATGTGAGGACCCATAGAAGGTGCCATCTCTGGGGAACAGGTTGTCACCAAACGCCAGATCTGCTGACGCCTGGATCCTGGACTTGTTGGCCTCCAGAACTGTGTGCAGCACATTTCTGTTGTTTGTTCATCACATGGTCTGAGGTATTTTGTTACAGCAGCACAAATGGACCAAGACCCCAGGTCTCCAAATCGAAGAACTGCACAGCAGCCCCTCAGTGCTGGTGGGAGGCAGAGATTCCCTGCAGGTCTGCACAGATGGTGTTAGACTTGGGGGACACTGGGTCCCCAGTAAGAATGATTCTGCTGTGAGTGCAGCTAGTGAAGGCTGAGTTCGAGCTTGAAAGACAAGAGCCAGACGGGTTCCTGAGACAGCCTGATCCCCAAGACCTTCGTGTGCCCAAGTCTCCAGGGGGATGAACCTCAAAGGACCTGGTTCGACCTCCCTCAGGCAGTGGGTGCCGCCTGGAGGTCGGGGTCACTTGAGACCGTACGAGACTCTGCGCGTGGTGACCACATCACCCCATAATAAAGCAGCCCACGAGGGCATCCGGGCTGTTCAGCCGTGTGCACTGAGGTCATCTTTTCTACTCTGTGTCAGGTATTTAAAGGCTGACCGTGACTCACCATGTGGATTTAGTGGCTCATTGAGGAGTTGCAGCCCATGCTTTTTAAAAAGGTAATCTACAAAAAATAAATGAAAAGGTCTCCAGGACAGTAGACCAAGTGCGGATGTGGTCCCTCGAGTTCCGTTTTTCAGCCACCCGCATTCCTAGGATTCAGACCCGTTGGGGATTCAAATTGCACAGGAAAACCCTATATCGGTTCAGGGGGATGGTGGTGAATTGGGGGTGGGTGTACCGGACCGGAGCTCCGGGGGCTACGGAAGGAAAGTCAAGCCTGTGAATTGCAGAGCCTGGACAGAGAAGTCGAGGTGATGGCGTTCTGCAGATCCCTGAAATTCTGTGACATGAAGGGACAGCCCCATGTGGCCCCTTGGAAGGACCAAGGCCCTGCCCAGCGCCTTGTACAAGGCGGCAATCGGTGTTGGCTCCACCAACCCGCACCCTCAGGCCTTCTGGAAAGAGAAGGAGATCCGACTGACTGAGCCTCTCCAAACTTCCAAGCACTGCAGATACCTCGTTCAAGCCCAGTGCTGCATGACTGACCTGAAGCCAGAGTGCATTCCTTCCCCGGCCTGCAGGAAGGGATGAGGCTCCTGTCACAAGAAGTGTTCCGTCATCAGCCAGGCAGATGCTGGCTGTGGATTCTAGGGGAGCATCGAGTACCAGGGACAATGTTTGCTTGGGTTCCCCCGTCCCGCCCGAGCCCAGAACGCGGAGCCGGAGTCGGGAGCTTGTACATGGAGCGTTTCATGCCCAGGAGGCTGGGGCAGGGGCCGGGAAGGAGCGAGCGGGCCAGGACCAGCGCACTGTGCTGAGGGTCGCGTTGAGGGCTGGACCCTGGACCTCCACAAGCCTGGAGAATGTTCCCTCTGGGCAGCGAGGGGCCTCTGCTTGTTGTCAGCTGGAGCTGCTCCTTGGGGCATTTACTCCCCTGGCCCTGGGGTGGTGACTACAGGATCCCACAGGTGTCCCGAGGCCTGAGGCTCTTCTCACAGCGGAGGCCGCTCTGCAGGAACTGGAGTTAGGACCCGGAGGGTGGGACGCGCTGACTCAGAGGAGCCGGCTGTCGGGCCGGCAGGAGGAGGAGATGTGCAATGAGACGGAGCCTCACCTCCAGGGACAGCCCCGCGAGCCGGAGCTGCCCTGCTGCACACTCAGCACTCGAGGCGGGCTCGGAGGTGATCTAAGCCCACAGCTGTCCAAGTCTGGAGAGAATCCGCGGTGGGTGGCAGGTGCCTGCGGACGCTGAATGTGCAGCCCCAGTCACGCTCAATGTGGGGGCACCTGTGTTAGCCGCTGACATGGACAGGAAAGGCCTGTGCTGAACAATGTTCCGTGTTCAATTAGACACTTTCCTAAACAGGAGTGGAAGGTGTCTCGTGGGGGCTCCAAGCGAGATTTATGGAACTCACTCTCATGAGATATGCAACGTTTTTCACACGTGGGAGAAAGGTCTGGGATCGACTGGTGCCTGAGAGAATGCTGAGGATAAATGGGAAGCAGGACATTCCAGGGCACCTTTGCGTCTTGCATGAGACCTTGTGAGGGCCCCGTAGTGCCCCTGACGTCACTGTCAAAGCTGGAGCTGCCCCCGCATCCGCCTCGGCCTCCCTCGGGCGTCCTCCCCAGATGGCCCTGTCAGCTCACATGGAAGACAGCTGCTGAGAAGCAGGTGGCTGAGAAGCAGGTGTGATGCCAGGCCGTGGGAGAAGCCGCATCTGGACAGTGCGTGAAGCCAGTCCAGGGGCCACACTGGGACCTGCTCTCAGCTCTGCCACGTCCTGGGCAGGTGGCCCTGGCATGCCAGCCGCGGTGTCCGCAGAGGCATCCATTCCTCATGGCAAAGTGGAGGCAAAAGTCAAGTTGGCCGATGCGGGCGAGACGCCTGGCCGACCTGGGGAGCCGCACCACCGCTCCCCACATTGTGCTGCTGACTGAGGGGTGCTCAGTGCACGGCTTCACACAGTCAGTGCACAGACATGACCGCCGGCCTGAGAAGCCACTGCGTGCACCTGGCCCACCAAGTCGGCAGGGAGGCAGGGGCGGTGTTGGCGCGGATCACCGAAGGAGCTGGCTGCCCAGCCGTCCCCGTGATTGGATGGAGTCCAAACGTTCCTGTGCATCCTCTCTGGGATGGGCTCGGTGCCAGGGCCCAGGGTAGTTTTCAAATTGCAGGTCGTGGCTGTTATACCGGGGTCATGGGGTCAGTACACTGGGCTCTAACTGGCAATTCCTAAAAATAAAATCTGAGTCTGTCTCGTATAGTTAGAGCTGCGTTGATTTGTAAAGCTTGTGTTGGTTTTGCACGTTCTATGCCAGAGTGTGCTGGACCCAGATAGAAAGCGCATTTCTCGCTGTGGTGCCTGCCACAGTCTGGAGGGAAAGACCAGTCCGTGGTTCTCATGTGGGGTGGCGGGTGCTGTCTACACAGGGAGTCCTAAGAGCCCACGTGGGACATGAGAGGGGCCGGAGAGGCTGGGGCAGGGGAGCCCGGGCCAGGCCCTGAGAACAAATATGGGTTATTCAGCTACTAAAGGTGCAGGGCTCAGCCCAAAGTCCCTGGTGACCCAAAGAGGACGGTGTGAGTCTGACGCGGAAGGCGGGGCTCACAGCAGGCTGCTGGGGCACCATTGCTGGGGGAAGGCCCTGTCCCCAGCGCACACGTAGACGGCCCTTCAGAACCTGCGCAGCAGACAGTGTGGCCAATGCAGCTGCACCCCGGCCTGGTCCCCTGTGCCGTGCCCAGCAAAGAAGATGCCGCTGCCCAGCCCATCCATGCACCCTCCGGAGGCTGTCAGCTGCCCAAGACCCACACTGGCTCTTGCGGGCTAGAGGAGAGTTCAGTGGCCGTTTGACGGGTCCTGTCCCCGTGGAAACACCGACTTTGGGTACCAAAAGCCTGAATGTACAAATTCACAGAGCATGACCTGCCTGGTGCCAGTGGGTCTTTGCATTTTTCTGGTGCCCTCTGAACTCTTAGGCCCCTGTTCTGGCGGACTTGGCCCGGGCACCCCCAGGTAGGAGGCACAACCCTGATCCCAATGCCCGAAACCTGCTCCACACACCTGAGGTACCTCCTGGGCATCCCACACCAGGACAGGCCTGGAGGCTTCCAGCCACCGCCACCCGGCACACCCAGCACCTGCAGATCCACCACCTTAAAACCCACCTCTACTGCCCCGTGCCACGGTCCCTGTGAGGCCAGGCCTGCCTGGCACATCCACCTCTGGGTCTCCCTGCCTCACCGTCTTGCGTATCCACAGTGAACAGGGCCATCTTTCCAAAATGCAGGTCTGGCCGGGTGCGGAGGCTCACACCTATAATCCCAGCACTTTGGGAAGCCGAGGCAGGTGGATCACATGAAGTTAGGAGTTCGAGACCAGCCTGGCCAACATGGTAAAAACCCCGTCTCTACTAAATATATAAAACTTAGCGGGATATGGTGGCACATGCCTGTAATCCCAGCTTCTTGGGAGGCTGAGGCACGATAATTGCTTGAGCCTGGGAGGCAGAAGTTGCAATGAGCCGAGATCTCACCACTGCACTCCAGCCTGGGCAACACAGCAAGACTCCGTCTCAAAAACAAACAAAACGCAGATTGAATCCAGGCTCAGCTGGTGACAGCTGTCCGTGTCCCCACACTTTCAGGACAGCGTGGCTGCCCTTTTGTGGGTGGTTCCAGCCACCCAGTCCCTGTCCTTCTCAACACCCCCTCATTTAGGTAGGACCCTAAAGTGAATTCCTACTTGTCCTTCAAAGCCAGGCTCCAGCATCACCTCTTCCGGGGATCTTTTGTGACTTGCTGGTCGGTTTCAGAAGCCTCTGGTGGCCCCATGAGGAGAAGACTGTTCTGCTCATCGCTGGCACACGGCAGGTGCTCGTAAGTGTCGTTGAATGACGAAATGTCTCATAATATCCTTCATAAACAAGGGCCTGGTGGGGGTTTGTAAACGGGTCTCTCATAAGTTTAATTGGTGAGACTCTGTTGTATCAGACAATGAAGTGTTAAAAGCTGCAATTCAAAAAAGTAAAATATTGACATGCAAATATAAAATGAACACACGCTGATATGGTTTGGATCTGTGCCATCCCCTTGGTGCTGTCCTGTGACGGTTCTCTCGGGATCTGGTTTAAACGTGTGTGGCACCTTCCCCCTCGCTTTTCTTCCTCCTATCGTGTGAGACACTTGCGTCTGCTTTGCCTGAGCCAATTTAACCTCTTTTCTTTATAAATTACCCAGACTCAGGTATTTCTTGATAGCGATGCCAGAATGGACTAATACACGTGTTATGTCAAAGGTTTTCTTTAACTTATTAATTCATGGGGGGAGCAGGAAGATATCAAAACTGGTTCAAAGGAAAATCCACAGGTTTAGGCAATCGGGCTGAAATGAACTTGCTAACACAGTTGTCCCCGGTATCCCCGACTGGAGTTGTCTGTATTCCACCCCGGAAAACAGGTGAGTACAGCACAATTAGATATTTTGAGAGAGAGGGAGATACCACGGTCACATAATTTTTATTACCATGGATTGTTATAATTACTCTGTTTATGATGGGTGATTGTTAATCTCTTACTGTGCCTATTTTACAAATTAAACTTTATCAAAGGGATGTGCATATAGGACAAAACAGTCTCTACAGGGTTCAATACTATCCAAGGTTTCAGGCATCCGCTGGGGTGCCTGGAACGTGTCCCCCAAGTCATCACCAAACCAGCCAACATCCACAGGGCCTGAAACCTCCCCTTCGGATCCTCTCTTCCACTGGTGGAAATTCGCAGCGTCTCCACTAACGAGTTTCTTTGCACCTCTGTGGGCTCCTGTGTGTGGCCATCGCCTTTCGGGTGTTCAGGGAGCTTGTCTCACGGCTCTGTTAAAGATGAGGAAGGTGCTGACCACTGCAGCACCAGAGAACCCGGGGATCGCCTGGCCCTCCACCGAAAGGATGCCCAGAAGCCTCCTCACCCGTGTTAATATCTTCTCCACATTTTCCTGAGGAAGCCTCAGACACTCACAGCATCGTTGGGCACAACTGGGTCTGGCGGCAGAAGGCCCGGGGGTGCATGGCCCGCTCCTGAGGCAGGTGTGCGGGGCTGGGGAAAGGCAGAGCATAAGGGTGGGCTCTGGCCGTGGGACCCACCCAGCGGTCTCCCCTCTGGGGCGGGGAGGTGCAGCGAGAGCATGGGGAAGGCAGGGAGCGGAGCCTAACGGTCACCCTGGGAGGAACCATCAGCCCACAGCCGTACACCAGGCTTCCTGTTGGCCCTGGGCAGTGCCGCTGCCCCCTCCACAGGCCACCAGGGCCATAAAGGCAGGTGGGACCCGCACCCGCTGACGGGGAACTGTGCCAGCAGCCGCCCGGAAACCCGTGGCCTGTACGGTATTCTGTGCCGGGGAGAGTCAGCACCCGGCCCCCAGCGGCTTCCCCGAACCCACTGTCTGAGGCTGTGTCAAAGGTTGCCCGGTGTCTCCTGGAAGACGCTGCTCCCCGATCCCTTGCTCCTGCCCACCTTGCTGGGCCAGGAATGTAAGCCCCAGCGCCTGTTCCCGGGGTCGTTTCTTAGGGGTGTGTGCACGGTGACCGATGCCCGTCTCTGGGACGAAGAGCTGGCACACTGTCTGCCTGCTGGACAGCAACGGCTTCCCAGAGCTGAGGGCCTCTCCTGTGGGCAGCCCCCTGCATGGGCAGCATCTGTCTGAGCCCCCGCACCTCGCCGCTGGGGAAGGGGCTTGGGAGCCCACTCAAGCGTGCTGACCCTCTGGTTCTGCTTCTGCCGCGAGTGATAAGATCCTCTGTCTCTGGCCCCAGCCGTCTGGTGCCTCCTGCCAGCACCCCAGAAACAGGCAGGCCTGTTAGCCTGGAAGTAAAATCTCAGGCCCCTGCACGGTTCAGACGGCGTCCAGCACAGTCGGGGCTGGGCCCTGTCCTCACAACCGCGGGGCCTGGGGTACCCCGACCAACTCCTGACTCCCAGGACCTGGCTCTGGGGCCATCCAGCCCGAATTGTCCTAAGCTACGAGAGGCAACCTGGCGGCCCAGCTTGTGAAGCTCGAGCTCATGCACGGACACACTGTCCCCCTTCGTGCCGTAGGGCTGTCCCTGGCACCTGCCTGTCCCTTTGCAGGAGGTCCTTCTGCTAAGTGGCCTCCAGCTCCGTCTCTCTGAACTGACCGCCTGTTGACAGGGACAGAGTCTTCCTGTCCACTGCCAACTCCCCGTGGCTGGCAGAGTCCAGTGAGCACGTGAGCCGGTTACGGCCATGGCGCCAGGATGAGGTGGCTGGGAACGTCCCAAGCAGCAGCTTGAGGAGGGAGACGGTTCCCTAGGATGGGGTGTGGGAGGGTCTCCGACCAAGCTCCTTGAGAAGCAAGGCCTTAGCCTGTCCACCCCTGCAAGGAGGGACGGCAGGCATGGACTCCAGGACAGGCTCCGTGTCCGGGCAGTTCCAGCCCTGTTGTCACATGGCCCATGGCCACACAGCACAGAGACCCACACAGAAAGGTCTCCCTCCCTGCTCTCCCCCTCACCCTGGCCCCTAAAGTCCTGCTGTTTATTTGGTTGGTTCTGGAAGGAGCTCCGCGGCTGCGTGGCTTTGCTGTGCACCATGGGGGTGGCGGCCAGCAGAGCCTGGTGCCCAGGAACCGCTGATGGGCTGAAGGAGGAGCGCCTGAGAGAATGCCAGCGCATCGGCCCTTGCAGCAAACGCTTACGACTGACCTCACACCCACATCTGGTTAGATACGGATTCTGTTATTGAAATAACTCAAACTTTCCAAAATGCTTAAGTGAATCTCACAGGTGGGTGTGGAATTGCCAAACGCCAGGTGTGCACTGCTGGTTTGGATTATCTGGCCATTTTGATCTGTGAAGTCAGGTAATAATTCAGGCCCTCCCAGAGTTTCCATCGTCCTGTTCTACGGTCAAGCCGGGGCTGCAAACCAAGTGCGGCCGCTTCCCCACGTGCCCGGCTCCCTCTGGCTCCACACGCCTGTGCGGGCTGCAGAGTGACCCAAATGTCAGGTAATTCCACATAAGCCCACGTTTGGATTTCGGGTTTCTCTTGGAACTGACCAGGTACCGGGCTCACACTGTTCTGCTGGTACCTGGCGGGGGCTGAGCGGGAGCCGTTCTCTCGCTCCTTCCCGAGGCACGTCGTCCCCCTGGACAAATGGGTGGAATTCTATTAAGGCTGTGAACTTAAGAGATCTCCGGAGCTGAGAGAGGTGCTGGCCGTGCCTCTGGTGCCTCTGAGAGGCTCCTGGCTGCCGTCCGTGCAGGCCCGGCCTCAGACCTGGCTCCATGTTCACCCTGGGAGTGGCCCACCCGTGGAGGGAGGTGCTCCTCACCACAGCACCCAGCCCTGCAGCCCCTGTACCATCTCTCCCCGGGGCAGCTACCTCTGCAGCCAGGTCCAGGCCTGGGGAGCTAGAGGGCACCAAGCCGACCGCAGGTGAGGGGCCCGCGGGCCAGCACAGGTGGGTCAGGTCCTAGCCCGCTTGTCATACAGGTCATGTGGGACTTAGCCTGCTTTCCCTTCTGTTTAATATCTGCACCCCTAAATAGTGCAGATGCCAAGAGGGAGGGATTGGAGACTGGGAGATCCATGGAGGATTCAGGGGGCAGCTTGGGGGACACATGCTGTAGCCTTGCCCTGATGTCAGACACCGAGGACCCCACGAGGCCCTCGCCCTGCCCTG
The DNA here is from genome assembly GCF_049350105.2 of Macaca mulatta. NCBI lineage: Eukaryota > Metazoa > Chordata > Mammalia > Primates > Cercopithecidae > Macaca > Macaca mulatta. The sequence goes on from NC_133421.1 coordinate 92,815,394, forward strand.
ATGTCAGACGCTGAGGACCCCACGAGGCCCTCGCCCTGCCCTGATGTCAGACGCCGAGGACCCCATGAGGCCCTCGCCCAGGTGTTCAGAGAGAAAGGTCAGCCAGCGGCGAAGGCCTTGTGCTCAGGGCCGCACGCTGATTTTAACCAGTTCTAGCTCACCTTGGAAATGCTGACGCCAGCAGGATGACAGCAGGTGCAGGGTGCTGGTGGGTGCTGGACCCCCCAGGTCGCAAATGAAAGCACTTGTGGGGGACTTGGTCAGACGGAGCCTCATAGAACGTTCTGGGCCACATCTGGCCGTGAGACCTGGGGCTGGCGTCTTCCCAACACGTGAATTTGGAGGGTGTGTTGGTCAGGATTCCTAGCTGAACTGGTTCGCACTGGTTTGAAGTCAGGCAGGTTGGCTGGTTGCCCGCGTCCCAGGAAGGCGAACAGGACATAGAACCCCAGCCTCTGCCCGTGACGCCCCTCTGGGTGGGCATGGGTCTCTCCCTCCCCTGGAGGCCTGGACAGCGGCCAGGAGCAACTGAGCTTCCTGCCAACCTGGTGACCCCAAAGCTTGGAGGCTGAACTCCCTCCAGCGTCAGCAGAACCGATGTTGATCAACTCATCCCAGTTGGCCTGGAACCTTCCTGGTGTTAGCAGGGAGGGTCCTGAGTCCCAAGAAGCGCTCAGTCCCCAGCGTGCCCTGCACATCGGTCACCGAGCCCCAGCTTGCAGCCCGCAGTCTGGGCCTGGGCACGGCCAGCTGTTACCAGCAACTCCATCCCGGCCCCACAGACGGGGGAAGAAAAGGCAGGTCGGGGGCTGGGCAGACAAGACATAGCTTCTGACCAGCCGCAGGTGGGCACAAGGATGTAAAAGCCCCAGCACCCGGTGCCCAGGCTGGTCGCCCAGGCTAACGCGGAAAACATGTTTCTCTACACTCGAATCACTTCACGCCAAATGTGCAGGTTTTTCACACCAAGCAGCTTTGCACTTCTCAGTGGACGCCAACGGGGTATCCCACAATTCAGTTCAACTCTCACACTGCCTGGAGGTAGCGCAGACCCCACAGGCTGGGGCTCAGTCCCACAGGCTGCCCCTCTGCAGGTGCCCCTCCCAAGTATCGGGCACTGTTGCCCCGCAGGCATTCGCCTCCACCCCTCCAGTCCTTTCTGGGATGAGCGGGGCTGGTAACTGGGGTCACAGAAGACAGCGGGGGCGATAACTGGGGTCACGGGAGGTGACAGCGGGGGCGATAACGGGGGTCACGGGAGGTGACAGCGGGGGCGATAACAGGGGTCATGAGAGGTGACAGCGGGGGTGATAAGGGGGGTCACGGGAGGTGACAGCAGGGGCGATAATGGGGGTCGCGGGAGGTGACATTGGGGGTGATAACGGGGGTCATGGGAGGTGACAGCGGGGGTGATAACGGGGGTCATGGGAGGTGACAGCGGGGGCGATAAGGGGGGTCACGGGAGGTGACAGCAGGGGCGATAATGGGGGTCGCGGGAGGTGACATTGGGGGTGATAACGGGGGTCATGGGAAGTGACAGCGGGGGTGATAACGGGGGTCATGGGAGGTGACAGCGGGGGCGATAACGGGGGTCGCGGGAGGTTACAGCTGGGGTGATAACGGGGGTTGCAGGAGGTGACAGCAGGGGTGATAACGGAGGTCACGGGAGGTGACAGCGGGGGCGATAATGGGGGTCGCGGGAGGTGGCATTGGGGGCGTAACGGGGGTCGCGGGAGGTGACAGCTGGGGTGATAACGGGGGTCATGGGAGGTGACAGCGGGGGCGATAACGGGGGTCGCAGGAGGTGACAGCGGGGGCGATAACGGGGGTCGTGGGAGGTGACAGCAGGGGTGATAACGGGGGTCACGGGAGGTGACAGCGGGGGCGATAATGGGGGTCGCGGGAGGTGACATTGGGGGCGATAACAGGGGTCGCGGGAGACGACAGCGGGGCCATAAGGGGGTCACAGGAGGTGACAGCGGGGGTGATAACAGGGGTCCTCCCAGGGTGAGCTCCGTGGGGGTCGCAAGTGGGAAGTCGGGTGTTCCCCCCGTCGCACGCTGGCCCAGGAAGCCCGGCCGTGGGGCTGTCAGGGTGGAAATTGCATCTGCAGGTGAGGACAGCAGGACCTGGCACCTTCCCGCAGTGACCCCAGGAGGGAGGGCCGGCGGCCGCCCTGCCAGTTTCCCCCTTTGGACTTAGAGGAGGCATCTCCCTAATTTCACCTTTTTCAGTAGGAAAGCATCCCTGAGGTTCACCTAAAATCACGATATTTCAGGAAACGGTTGAGGCTGCTTGTCATTTGTGGAAATCACATGTGCACAAATAGAGAGAATGGGGGAGATGGCGGGACAAAATGAAACCCAGGGAGCTTGGCAGGTTCGCCCACAGACCTGACCCCTGCGCTCCTGGGTGCGGGGGTCACGGGTGATGAGGGTGACGGGGTCAGGTGCCAACCCCCACGGGCAGGGCTCGGTGTCCACCACACCACACTGTCAGAGCAGCCCGAAGGTGGCCAGCGCTGGGCATGGGGTCCCTCCCGATCCTCTCTGAGAGCCGGCAGGGCCGGGCGGGGGGCTGGCAGGGTCTGGCTGTTCTCAAACAGGCCCCTTCTCAGAAGGTGCTAGAAACTGTGTCCCTTCCCAAAAGCTAATATGGGTGCCAGAGCCCCAGGGCACCAACTGATGGTGAACTGGGGCTGGGACAAGGGCCGGTCCTTCCCCAACCTGCTGGATCTCCCACACGCTTCCACCTGCTCCCACATGCTCCCACACACACACGCTCCCACACGCTTACACACGCTCCCACATGCTAACACATGCTCCCACACACACATGCTCCCACACACACATGCTCCCACACTCTCACACACGCTCCCACATGCTAACACATGCTCCCACACACACACACTCCCACACTCTCACACACGCTCCCACACTCACACACACGCTCCCACCTGCTCCCACATGTTCCCCCACACACACGCTCCCACACTCTCACACATACTCCCACACCCACCTACTCCCACATGCTCCCACACACACATGCTCCCACACACACATGCTCACACACGCTCCCACACTCTCACACATGCTCACACACACACACATGCTCCCACCTGCTCCCACACACTCCCACACACACACGCTCCCACACTCTCACACACACTCCCACCTGCTCCCACATGCTCCCCCACACACACGCTCCCACACACACACGCTCCCACATGCTAACACATGCTCCCACACACATGCTCCCACACTCACACACGCTCCCACACACCCCCACACTCACACACGCTCCCACATGCTTCCACACACTCCCACACGCTTACACATGCTCCCACAAACACGCTCCCTCACACTCACACACGCTCCCACATGCTTACACACACACATGCTCACACACACCCCCATGCTCACACATGCCCTGTCATGCTCACACACGCTCCCACACTCACACACATGCTCCCACCTGCTCCCACACACACATGCTCCCACACACACACTTCCACACTCACACACACTCCCACCTTCTCCCACACACACACTCCCACACACACATGCTTCCACACACTAACACTCCCACCTACTCCCACATGCTCCCCCACACACACACTCCCACACACACATGCTCCCACACACACATGCTTCCACACACTAACACTCCCACCTACTCCCACATGCTCCCCCACACACACACTCTCACACACACATGCTCCCACACACACATGCTCCCACACACACATGCTCCCACACACTCACACACGCTCCCACATGCTAACACATGCTCCCACACACATGCTCCCACACTCTCACACACGCTCCCACACACCCCCTCACGCTCACACACGCCTGCCACGCCCCTTTGTCCAGTGGCTTCTGGCCCCTCTTCCGAGCCAGGGAAGGAGGGTCAGGGGCTGTGGTTGCCGCTGTAGTTGTCAGGCTCTGCGCACAGAACCTGCCAGGAGGGGTCTGCCCTGCGGTGGATGGGGGCCTACGTGGCAGGAGCCGCAGCACGTGAAAGGCAGACACCCGGTGTGAGGTGAGCCATGTGGGACGCCTCCGGGGCGGACACTGCAGCCCTGATCTCCGGGGCCTTCCCTCCGGGCCCCCACGGCTGCGTGACACCCTCTGCTGCTGCACAAGCTTGCAGAGTCCCCGTGTGCAGGGCTGGGAGGGAGTGTGCTGGGCCCAAAGGTGGCTGGGACCATCTGCTTCAGGGGGCTGCGGCCTGGGGCACAGGCTGGGACTGTGTCACTGTGGAGGCTTCTGGGGGACAGGTGCAGGGAGTGGACAGGACAGGGAGGCTCCCCCCAGCCCAGCCGGTCAGCACGGGCCTGACCTCTACTTTGAGCGTGGTGGCTTGGCCTCTGGCCTCTCGGGGTCCCTGCTGAGTTGCCCTGATGACCCCTCATTGGCAGGGGGGAGGCTGTGGGACCTTGGGGGCCTGAGATGCCTAGAAAGGGTTAGGAGGGGACCATGGGTGGGCAGGGCTGGGAGGTGGCCCGGCAAGCAGCCTGGGGACATTCAGATGCCGGTCACTCAGGGAGCTGGTAGCCGCTCTGCTGCCCCTCACTGAACTTGAAAGCAGTGAGAACAGACCATGCCCAATGACACCCACAAAAGCGCTTCCTGTTGACATCTGCACACTCGTAGGCCTTTCTCGTCCGCACCCTCCAAGGCCGGCATCCCCCAGGCGACCACTGGACCACGAAAAATAAAGTCCTGCCACCCAGCCCCCACTCTGCCACTCATTATTTTCCCGTTGCCTTTTAGTGGACTCAGCCATGGTTTGTTTTTTGAAATTGAGTTTGAAATCCAGATCCTGCCCCACAGGCACTGGTGCCAGCGTCGCGGCTGCGGACAGAGCTCTGCAGAGTTTCTCCTGGAAATGAGAGTCAAAATGGAACCACTGTGGGCCAAATCCCACGCGGAGCTCTACACACACGCGCACACAGGCTCACACAGGTACACACACACACACACAGGCACGCACACACACACGAGCACACACACACTCACAATGCACACTCGACCACACACACGCGCACACAGGCTCACACAGGCACGCGCACACACACACAGGCACGCACACACACACGAGCACACACACGCTCACAATGCACACTCGACCACACACACGCGCACACAGGCTCACACAGGCACGTGCACACACACACAGGCACGCACACACACACGAGCACACACACGCTCACAATGCACACTCGACCACACACACGCGCACACAGGCTCACACAGGCACGTGCACACACACACAGGCACGCACACACACACGAGCACACACACGCTCACAATGCACACTCGACCACACACACGCGCACACAGGCTCACACAGGCACGTGCACACACACACAGGCACGCACACACACACGAGCACACACACGCTCACAATGCACACTCGACCACACACACGCGCACACAGGCTCACACAGGCACGTGCACACACACACAGGCACGCACACACACACGAGCACACACACGCTCACAATGCACACTCGACCACACACACGCACACACACACACACACAGGCACGCGCACACACACACGAGCACACACGCTCACAATGCACACTCGACCACACACACGCGCACACAGGCTCACACAGGCACGCGCACACACACACAGGCATGCACACACAATGCACACTCTAGCACACACGTGCACACAGGCACGCACACACCTGAGCGCACACACGCTCACAATGCACACTCAAGCACGCACGCACACACACACTTGCACACATACGTGCACACAACACCCAGGGAGTCCCAGGGAGGCCAAACCGACCCTTGGACAGGGCTAGGAGGTCAAAGGGGAAATCCCTCTTTTCTTTTTTCTCTCAGCAACCCCAGAACAACAGACTTTTTGTCAATAAGCATACTCACTTTTGTAGTTAAAAAGTATGTTTTAAAACATTTTGATGAGCTCTCTAGACTCAAATAATCATCTTCTTCACCTTGTTTTCTCTGTGACACGCAAAGGGCTGGCAGGCAGGAGGCTGCTCAGTCGGGAGGGTTGGTGGGAAGACGCCATCCCCCAGCATGCTCTGGACAGGACGCAGACACCGAGTGCCCCACAGTCCTTCATGCTCCGGAGGGTAGAACAGAGCCAGAGGGTGGCGAGGAAGGGGCAGATCCTAGTGACTGCAGCCACTGCCATGAGGGGACAGGGACAGGGCTGCTGAGGTCGAGGCAGGGAGTGGGGAGGCTGGAGTGGGAGGCCCACGCTCCAAATTATACAGGAAGCCGGAGCCTCCCTCCTACTGAACTGGGCCCTGTGGGGTTAGCATCACGAAGTCGCTCTCAGATGGGGAGCTGGAGGGTTGATCACCACCAAGTAACGCAGTTTAACAGTGGACGCTCCTCAGGTCACCCTGCAGCACCTCACTGAGCCCAGCATGGGCTCCCAGTGCCCCTAGGCCCACCTCCCTGTCAGCCACGCCCTGGGTTTGGGCCCCCAAGAGGCCCCACGAGGCTGTAGTTATTTTCTGGGTAAACTGTGTCCCCCCCATCATTTGTAACAATCTCTCTGTCTCCTTCCCTCTCTTCTTCCCTCCATCTTTCCTCCCTCTCTTCCTCCTTCCTTTCTTATTTTCTTCCTTTTTAAATTATTTGTTTTCTCATTTTAATAGCAATACCTAGTTATTGTAGAAAAATTGGGGACGGCATTAAAATTCCGCCGCGGAGTTGAGGGGAGACGTCCCCGGCTCCTGTCACTGTCGCCGCACTGCGTCTAGAGATGCGTGGCTTTGTTTCTCCAGTTCACGTGACCTCATCGCCTCACCTCTCCCTGGAGTCCCTTGAGAGCCTGGTGACAGCATCCTCATGACCCCAAGCTCCTCCACGTGAGGTCAGGCGGCCCCAGGCCTCCCGCTCCGACTCCTGCTGGGTGGGGCCTTGTTGCACCCCCACAAGGTGCACAGCGCCAGCTGCTCCTCCTCCTCACCCTGGCTTGAACAGGCGCATGAGCATGCAGGTCACCTAGTCCAGGCAGCCCTACAGGAGTGCACCCCACCAACACTGACTGAGCCCCCCAGACAGGGTTTAAAGGCTGAGACTGCCAGCTAGGATTTGGGGAGGGGTCCCTGCCTCTGTGGGTCCTGCCTAGCTCTGGCCCAGGCTGACAAGGAGGAGCATCTGTGGGGGGAGCTGGTGTGGTGCGGGACATGGCAGGGTGTGGGGGCTGGAGAGTGTGGGGTGGAGGGGGCTCAGTCATCTTTCATGAGCCTGAACTGAGGCCCAGGACGCACAGTCCACCATCCTGGGTGTGGACAGCGGGTCCCTCTGGGCCGTGTCACTTCCGCAAACTTCAGCAGAGGTACAGCACTGGGGCTGCGGGGGCCTCCTGGCACCACTGGGAGAGTAGAGCGGAGCCGCGGCACAGGCCCGGCCACCTCTCCAGGAGAAGGCACCTTGGAGTCCTCAGGTCCTCGTTGGGACAGCCGGTGCCAAGGCTGGGCCCGCACATTGCAGCAGGCAGGGTTGGGGTGGGGAGCTCAGCACCTGCCGTGTGGATGGGAGGGACCCCTGCACGCCTGAGGAGAAAGCCCATCAGCTGGGCTCGCTCCTGCCTGCCTGGAGGGGTTTCTGGAGGGAGCGATTCCTCTGCTGAGTCTAGGCAGGCACGACTGCAGGAAGAGCATGAAGAGCGTGAAGCCAGCATCCCCGGGTGATCCCGTGCACTCCAGCTTGGCCCTCCGGGAGGCACACCTAGGCCCTGCCCCACCCCTGCCTTCACTTGCTCGGTCCCCACCCCGCTGGGCCCCTCTCTACTGGACACTGCGGGGGTCCAGTTCTCTCTCCAAGATCTGCCAAGTCCATGTGACCTGGCCCCGGGACGCTCCCCGCATGCCCAGCCCCACTGACACCCTTCCCCAAACCCTGCGGTCTGGGGACGTCTTGGCACACAGGTGACTCGGGAGACAGATCCTGAGCCCACCTGCCAGTGTGCCCGACCGGGTCCGCTGAGCTGGGTGTCACCTGCTTCTCCTCGTTCTGGGTGGGACCGTCTGTCCAAATGGCGGTCAAGGCCTTCTTCACTATCTCAGCGTGGGCAGAAAGGGACGGACACGCGAGAGAGCTGCCCTGTGCCCCCGGCCTCCACATCCCACCCACACTCCGCAGCCAGAGCTCTCAGCCCCTCCAACCGGGGGCAGTTCTGGGCTGTCCAGCGCATGGGGGCAGGACAGCCGGGCTAATCACCTGCATGGGAGGGCCCCACCCGACAGGCTCCTGGTGAGGGTGCTACCGCCGCCCCCGCCCACCGGGGCTGAGTCACCCAGGCGCAGCGTCGATGTGGGGAGGGCCTGTCCCTGCGGCTGTCAGTGGAGGCTCACCCTGTGGACTGGAGGAGGAGGCGGAACCCCGCCCGGCTGGGCAGGTCCCGGGTGGTGACTGAGCTATCCACGGTCCTGCCCTTCCCCGTGCGCTGGGCAGAGGCCCACCCCGGCCCAGGTTAGGTGTTCCAGCGTCTGGACGTCCACCCTCCCCAGGACACCCCAGTGGGGTATGGCAGGAGAGAGCTCTGTGTGCCCTCAGCTTCCTGCCGCGTGGCTACGCCAGCCCATTTGACTCTGGGCGGTCCCTGGTTCCCAGCTTAACAGATGTTGACAAGGCCTTGCCTCCTTCGGGGTGGTGCCAGGGGCAGAGGGGCACGGGAAGAACAGGGCACGGCCCCTCGCACACCTCCGCTGTCAGCAGGCCCCCCGGGGCCTGGGAGATACCTTCCTGTAGCGTGAAACCAAAGGCCACAGAAGCAGAGAAAAACAAGCTCTTCCTTTCAATTATAAACTTGCAGGAAACAAGGAGGCCCATCCGTTCAGCGAGACATGCGGACCGATCTCAGCTCGCTAGGAGTCCCACGCTGCAGATCCCCCGTTTCTGTTTATTCTCGAGGGTGGCCAAGGGGGCCCTAGAAGTGCCTTCCAGAATTCAGATGCCAGTGGGGCGGGCTGCCAGGATGGCCACTGAGTGGGGCTCTGCTCTCTGGTGCCAACCAGTGAACCCTGGGAGGGACCACCCTGTGCCCTGCCTGCCCAGCCTGGCAGAGGGCCCCAGCCCAGTTAGGAGCAGACAAGTGTGGGGCCCACAGGGAACAAGGCGGCGCGCATATACTCTATGGAGGGGCACCGTCTCCACACGGCTAGCTGGGTGTGCCGACGGCGCTGGATGGCACCATACGTGGTCCCCGTTGAGGAGTGACTCCTGCTCCCATGGTTAGGGCCAAAGGGTCACAGCCTCTGCAGCTCCCAAATGGCCCAGGGGAAAATGTGTGTGTGCACAAAACAGAGGAGCAGCCCTCAGCCGGAGCCAGAGGATGCGTGGGTGCCCTGCACACTGGCCTTCAACGTTTTTGAGTTTCAGGCTTTTGGTAGTTGGCATGTGGGACACTCCCTCTCCCTCAAGGCAGTGGGGATGCCGGTTCCTTCCGAGGCGTTTCTGCCATGAGCGTCCTCCAGAACGAGTGGGCTGAGGCCCTCAGCTGATGTCCTGGGTGACCACAGGCCTGTTGCGTGTGGCTGGCCGGCCGGACCTCAGCATGTCATCACTGGGCTCACGGTCCTGCCTGAGCACATCTGACCGGCCGTGGCCAGGGTCCATGCAGATGTCCACCTCCATGTACAAATCCACCTTGTACTGTAGATGGCCCCTCCTGACACCACCCTGCAGTGGCCGGGGACCCCTCCTTCCTGTGGGGTCTGAGTGTCTGAGATGGCAGAGTCACTACAGCTCACCACCCCTGGGGCCCACGGTCGGCTCACGGCGGGGCAGAGGGTGAGATGCTGCCCAGAGCAGCGGCTGTGAACAACAGCTAGGACAGCGTGGGGTCAGCGTGCCACACGACTGTCTCTCACTGCTGAGCTGGCAGCCGGCAGCCTCTCTCCCGCTGGCCAACCTGGGGGCGAGTACCACCCAAGGTCAGAGAGCCGGCCAGCATTGGCCTGGACTTGTATCCGACTCAAGGAAACTCCCCCCTGCCACTTTTCTCTGACGCACAGACAGCAAGACATGACAGCAAATTAGGTTAAGGAGGGGTTTCAGGAAGAATTACACACTGAAGGTTATCAGGTGGAGGCTGGCTGGCGTCCATGGCTGTTTCGTGTAGTAATTACATGTTGCTCATTGAAGTTGCTGAATGTTAAGTTACAAGCATAGGCTCTCCATGTATCATTCAACCACAATTATGATAATTACATCCCCACGGGAAGGTCGGCAAAAATGGCCTGGGAGGGGAAATGGGTGGCAAAGACTTGGGAGGTGGTGGTTGAGTGGGGCCGTGGGATGAACTGTTCTCACGTGAACGACAGACTGGTGGACGTTCTCCAGTATTTTTCAAATGCTTAAAGAGAAAATGTCCTGGACACAGTTGGGGAAACCGTTTAATGTTTTTCTGGAGGAATCCAGCTTCTCCAGGAGGAGCTGCTGCTTTAGCGAGTGGATTCAGGTGACTGGTCATCTTGGGCAGCACAATGGCCGTCAACAGACATTTGAAAACCTCAAGACTGGGCAAAAAATAATATCATTAAAGTCCACTGGGTTGTACCAGTGGCTCAAAGAACTCACAGCCGTGGGGAGCACGACAGGAGGGGTTCTCCCTGCCCGGCCCCACGAGGGCCCCAAGCCCTGGCGACAGCCGGGTGGTGCCTTTGAACGCAGGCCCTCAGCTATCAGCTCCCAGCTGGGGATGTGGCATTGAACGCTGACATCACAAACCCTACAACGCCCTGGGAATCAAGAACAGACCCACTCTGCAGGTAACTGAGGCTCAGAAACAGACTCCAGCCCCGCCACATGCGTGACCCAGAGCCGGGAGCTGACGTCCGAGCCACGTCCGTCCACCACCCCACAGGGCCTGCAGGCACCTGCCATAGGAAAGGCTGAGAAAGGGGTCCAATCCCACAGCCTCCCACCCCAGCAAATTTCCAGGTGATGGCTCCCTGCAATGCATGTGATAAAAACTGCCAGGTCAAATACACAGAGGTGACCCTGCCAAGGTCACTCGATCCTAACAGTGGGTCGTGGTCCTCAGACGTGGGAGGCCACGTCCTGCTTTCTGAGGCCTCAGACCTTGGTGGGGCACAGAAGGACTGCCCAGGGTGCACCCAGAACTTTTTATTACAGATGTCTGCCCAGGAAGCGCCTGAGAGCTGTTTCTCGAGGGAATGGATGGATGAGGAAGGAGAGAGCGTTGATGTAGACCTAGGATTGGGCCACAGGCCCCCCTGGCCCAGGCCCCTTAGCTGCCGTCTCCCAGGATGCAGAAGCATCACTGCAGGGCCCGCCGGTACAGGGAATAGGCAGGCGTGATCCTGGGGGTTCTGGAGCTTTCCGATTCCACAGCTCAGCCTCAACGTTCCAGCCGAGGCAGGAAGTATCAGAGCTTCATGCAAAGCTGCGAAGACCAGCTCCTTCCCACAAGTGGGTGGCGGGGATGGTGCCGTGGCCCCTTCCTGGGTCTAACCCCATGACATGCTCACTGGGAAGCAGCCTCTTCCCAGACATCCAGGGACAAACATACCCAAGGCCCTTTCCTCGCAGAGCCTCCCAGAGGACCACGGGGAGGGCCACACGCCACGACTGGCTGGGATCCTTTTGGTTCGCAATCGGCCCCTCAGGGTCTGGAGGTACAAGGGGCAGTGACTGGGAACACCCGGACACCCCCAGACAGCCTTGACCATCTCAGCCTGCACCCTCTAGGAGCGTGATACCTCCTGACACCAGGAACCCCGTCTACAGGGGCCGTCTCATCTGTAGGTGGCCTTGCTGGGCCAGGACAGGGGCAGCAGAGGTGCTCAGGAGGACCCAATGCCTCTGAGGTGTAAACCTCCTCAGGGGAACAGCTTGGGGAACCACAGTCCCAGGGTGGAAAGGGCCAGGCCCCTTTCCCAAGATACATCAGCTTCTTCCAAGAATACTGGCCAGCAAGCATTCTTACCCTCGTTTTGTTTCGTTTTAATTAGCAGACTTAATGTTTTAGGTTTACAGAAACACCAAGCAGATGGTAGAGGTCCCCCACACCCCCTCTCCCTGACCCAGTTTCTCCTATGATTACCTTCTCTCATTAGGATGTAGGCGTGTGACAGGCAAAGAACCAATATTGATCCGTTATTATCACAAACGTCTGAAGTCTCCATCAGGATGCACTCTTGTGTTGTATTTTCTATGGGTGTTGAAAAGCACACATGGGACCCATACTCACCATCATACGATCCCAGTCTTAGGACAGCCTGCTGGGCACAGAAGGCTGGGCATCCCGCCAGGTGGCAGATCTCTGCCCCAGCCTAGGCTGGAACCAGCTGCCTGCTGCCCAGAGGTGGCCTCTCTGCTTCGGTCTAGCAGCCACCAGGGGCTCTGAGACCCTAAGCAGGCCACCACAGGGCGTGAGTTCCCCACGTCCGCATCTATAACTCAAGAGGTCCCAGCACTGCCCCTGCCTCTTCTGTGGTGTGATGATCTGGACCCTGACAGGCCATGTGGCCCTTCAGGTGTGGACCGGGCCTGGGGGGGCTGCTGTCTCAGGCTTGGAGGACATGGAAAGTGGTTGCTGTGCACTGCACAGGTGTGCACAGGTGTGAAGCCACAGGTCCCTCTCCACCGCAGCCTGGGCACCCTGGTACCTGCAGTATGGGGGTGGTGGGAGGGACAATCCTAGAGCAGATGGGGGTGGGTGGGGCATTCCCCAAGCTCCGAAATGCACCTCAACCAGACCTCGAGCCCCAGTGCGATGTCACTTGGTGTGCTGGGCAAGGTCCTGGCTGCAGGTTTCTGATGGAGTAGGTGCGCTAAACAGATCCTTACAATGAAACTACCTTCACTGGTCACTGTCATCGCCTTCCAGTTCTTCAGGCCTTCACCCTTGTTCCAGCTTTCCTGGGCTGGGGGCTCGGCTCCACCCACCTTTGCCGGTGACTTCCATCCCTGCAGACCCACAATTTTCAAAGCCCTCTCCCCACCTCCTCTGGTAGTCACAACCCAGTTATTCAGACTTGCACAGGTCGTTTGCAAGTCCTCCTGGAAGGTATCTTGGCTGGAAAAGGGGACAAGGCCAAGCTTCCCCATCACTGGATGCTGCGCTCGGCTCTGGAGCTGATTAGTCTCCGGCAAGGCCACTGACCCGCGGCACAGAGAAGCCAGCTTGTGATCGCAGCTGGGACCGCCTGGAGGGCCAGCCCCGGCCTCTCCCGCCTGGCGGGCCCTCGGCACCCTCTCGCTCCCCCTCTCCGGCCTGAGTCTGTAGGGCCTCCCCAGTCCGGGCGGGGGTCTCCGCTGTCCCCCGCAATGGTTCAGGCACGTGGTGGCCGCGGTGACCACCCGGGGAACGACCACACTCGAGCAGGTGATTCTGCCCCGGGGCACGGGGGCGGGGCGGGGTTCGGCCTCATCTGCAGAGTTTGGGTGTCAAAGCTGGGGCGGGGGTTGCTGCTGATAACCGGAGAGCGGGGGCCAGGGTGCTGCTAACATCCCACCAGGCGCAGGAGGTCCCCACCCCGAGAACCGTCTGGCCCCGGGTGTCCGCAGCGAGGAGTGGGCAGCGCTCGGCAGAGGCCCCGGCGCGGCGGCCGCACGTCCCCGGTCAGGAGGGAGCCGGGAACTCCCGAGGCACCAACTCTGCCGGGCTCGGGGTGCCCGGATCGCCCCTGACGGCCGCCGGCTGGCGAGGCGCGGGGGACCCAGAACCGGCCGGGCCGGGGCCTCCTTCACCGCTCCACGCCGGGGCTGCCGCAGCATGGGGCGCAGGATGGGGCGCAGGATGGGGCGCAGGATGGGGCCCCGGCACCGCCTCGGGGGGTCGGCAGGGGCGGGCGCAGCTCGCGTCGGCCACTACAAGGGGGTCTCGGGTTTCCACCCCGCCCCCGCCTCGCACCCGCTCGCGCCCCGGACTCCGCTTTCCAGGCCGGGCTCTTCCCTGCGGACCCCGCTCGCGGCCCGGCGCGCCCCCTCCTCCTGAAGCGCCCCCGCTCCGGCGCCCGCGCCCCCGATTCGCTGCTGACTCGGTGTCTGCGCGTCCGGCCGGGCGCCCCGGGAGGAGTTTCCGGCGCGGCGCGGGGCGGGGCGGGGCGGGGCGGGGCGGGGCGGCGGGTGGGCCCCACCCCCCGGTTGAACCCGGCCGGGCGGACTCGGACTCGTCAAGTTCAGAGGCTCGGCGGCGGCGGCGGGCGCGGACCAGTGCGCGCGTCTCCAGCGGCTCCAGCGGCTCCAGCGGCTCCAGCGGGCCGGGATGGGCGGGCGGCCGCGCGGAGGACTCGGGGGGCGCGCGACGTGACCACCCGGACTCGAAGCCCGCCCCGCCCCCGCCCCCGCCCGGCTCGCGGGCTCCGGGGTCTGCTCCGCGGGGCGCGGACGCGGGGCCGGGCGGCGGAGCCGGAGCCAGAGCATGCGGGGCGCGGCGCGGGCGGCCTGGGGGCGTGCGGGGCAGCTGTGGCCGCGACCCCCCGCCCCGGGCCCGCCCCCGCCGCCGCTCCTGCTGCTGCTCCTGCTCCCGGCCGTGCTGCTGGGCGGCGCGGGCGCGCAGTACTCCAGCGACCTGTGCAGCTGGAAGGGGAGGTGAGTGTGCGCGGCGCGACCCCGGCCCGGCCCCCTCCCCTCGCGTCCCCTCCCGTCCTGGGCCGGCCGAGCGTGCGGGGGCGCGGCCAGGGGCGAGCGCGGGGCAGAGGCTCCGGGGGCCGCTCTCCAGGCCCAGTCCGGTGCCCACTGTCCCCCGCCCCCGGTTCTAGAACAAAAGAGCCTGCGGCGTCCCGGTCCCTGGCCCGGAGGACGCCCGGGGGAGGCGCGCCTGCAGCGCGGCAGGGTCGGTCCCGGCTCCGCGCGTGTCCGAGCCTCGGGGGCCGCCGGTCCCGCGACCCCATCCCGGGGACAGGCGGGGGTCGGTGCTCGGGCCCTTCCTTGCAGGCTCCGGGAGTTGCGCGCCCCGAGGCCGCCCCGGGCCAGAGCGGGAGGGGGCGGCCGCGGGAGGGAGCGGCGGTGTCGGGGACGGGCGCGGACCGCAGCGGGGGCCACTTCTGTCTCGGGGAGCCGCGGGCGGGCACCTGTGAACCGGGCCGAGTGCGGCTCCGGCCGGGCCCCCCGCCCCTGCCCCGTGAAGGTCAGGCCGCCCTTGGCCGCGGCGCGCGCTGCGCTGGGCGACCCCCCCTCCGCCCACCCGCGGTGGCAGCCGAGGACTTTTTTTTTTTAACTCAAGTGTGGCCGCTGAGAGCAGCGCCAGCCGCGAGTGCCCCTCGGGAGCCGCCGCTGCTCCCACGCGAATCCCAGGGCGCCGAGGGCACCGCGGCCGAACCCGCCCTGCGCGAGCCTCGGAGTCGCCAGTTCCGGAGTTCGCAGATGCGCGGGGACCCGAGTGGCGCGCGCCTCCCGGAAAGCCGTGGCCGGGCCGGCCTGGGCCCGGGTCCCGCTTCCCCTCGGCCAGTCCCCCGCCCGCCGGCCGCCGCCCCCGCCGGGCACCGAGTCACGCGGTTATTTCGAGCGAAGCTGTTTTCCGAGAAGGTCGGGGCAGAGCCGGTGCGGGGCTGGTGTCCGCGGGGCAGGCGCGGGTCTCCCCGGACCGCAGCCTCCGTTCTCGGTCTCTGCGAAGCCACGGTCACCCCCCAGCGGAGCCTCCCGGGGGAAGGGGAGCCACGGTCACCCCCCAGCGGAGCCTCCCGGGGGAAGGGGAGCCGCGGTCACCCCCCAGCGCCCCCAGCGGAGCCTCCCCGGGGAAGGGGAGCCGCGGTCACCCCCCAGCGCCCCCAGCGGAGCCTCCCCGGGGAAGGGGAGCCGCGGTCACCCCCCAGCGTCCCCAGCGGAGCCTCCCGGGGGAAGGGGCGGGGCGCTGGGAGGGAGAGTCACCCCAGAGAGCCGTGGGCGGTGCCCGGCTGTCCCGGGAGCGGCCGCCTCCCTTCTCGGCAGAAGCCTCCCGGCCGGCCGAGCGGGGACGCGGGAGCTGAGGTTGGGCCGCGGGCGGATGGAGGTCTGGGGGAGGGTCGGCCGGGAACGCTGGCGCCAGCGGAGCTGGCTGGGAGCCTCCGAGGCTGACAGCTCTTCTGGGGCCGCCCTTGCCCCCGCGTAGTGATTAAATTCCGGCTCGCTGCCTCTGCCGGGCGGGTCAGTGCACCCCTAAACCGAGGCCTTGGGGCGTTCTGCTTCAGCAGACCGAAACCAGAAACGCAGTCCCCGCCGCCCAGGCTGAGTTTGTTGAGAAGGAGCCGGCAGCCTTTTCAGGGTGTCAGGGGACTGTGTGCTCCGTGGGAGGGGGCGTCTCCTGGGGCCCGGAGCGCGCGGTAGGGAGCCACGGGTGGGTGGGAGGCCACCCCTCCACCTCCAGGGGCGGGTGATGGCAGCGGGACAGGAGTGTTTTGCCCTCCAGGACCTGTGCACCCTCCGGTCTACCCGGAGACCCTCTTCGCCCCGTCGTTGCCAGCGTGCTCCTGGCCTCAGACTCCCCGGAGGGCCCCCCACCCCCACCTGCAGAGCCTGGCAGAGGGCAACTGTGGGGGCTGCTGGAGCTGCAGGTGTGATCTGGAGGGGACACGGGGCCTGGCTGTGTTTCTGGGGCATAAGTGAGACTTCCTTTTGTTGTAATCACTGCCCCGTTGATCCACACACTTCACAAATCAGTGACTCCCTGTTGAAACTGGAGTGCACCGGCCTGCCTGCGACCCTCCAGTGTTTGTGACTTTTTACCAGCTGTCCTGAAGAAGCACAGCGTGGAGCGAGCACTGGTGTGCTGGGTGGATTTTCATCCCCTGATAGCAGGACAGTTGCCCCTCATGACACTGGTGACGGCATTGACAGCCTCTGTTGCTGGGTTTTTCTTCTAAGCAATTAAGTAGGAGATGATGAAACCTTTTTCCCTTTGGGGGAGGCAGGACCAGCGCCCTGTCTTTATCAGCCGGTGGCCATAAAGGTGGACCATGAACTTTCCCACTTGTGTCAGCCCAGGCATCGCAGGTGCGGTCACACCTGGTTTGTCTCTCATGCAAGGTGTGGAAAGGAAAGGTAACCTGCCAGTGGGTTCAAAGCCCTTCCTGACTTTCATACAGGAGCCGGGCATTTTGTCCTGGTGACTCAGAGTTGTGGTGTGTGGGCTGGTGCCTCAGCAACACTCCAGTGCACCTGCACTGCCTCCTTCAGCGAGTCCCTTGATCCACTTGGGATTTGCCCTCCTTTCCACGAAGGTGCCCCACAAGCATGTCCACCTGGGTGGTAACCTTTGCTGACTATTAAAAATGCATCTGTTGAGTCTGTTTATCCAACATCAAATCAATCTTGCCAGTTTCCTAAAGTTGGACAGAACCAGTTTTGTCTGCACAGTTTAGTTTTATCACAACAGAACTGTGTGTGTGTCACCTGCATCTCCTGTGAAAATCACAAAATGCCCTCATCCATGACCATTAAATATGTCACATTTTTGCAATGCCACCAATTTTGCATAAACAGACTCTGTTTCCAGGTTTGCTGAGGTGCTGGATATTTGGAGGTGAGAACTTTGAGGCGCTCGATTTTCTGGTAGGAACCAGCACAGACCATGAGTCTTGGACTTCGTGCCGAGGTCTGCTGGGTCCCAGGCTGAAGGACGCATCGTTTTACTTTTTTTTTTAATCTACATGGGTCTTGTGCATCACATGCTACTGACTTTAATGTGAAAATTCCCATGTCACTGGCCTAGCTGGAGTCCCGTTGGTCTGGATGTTTCGCAAGAATGTGAGAAAAGAGGGCAGCAGGCCCTGCGCTGGGTGCAGACCCCTCTGAGTGGGCTGAGAAGACGTTAGGTGAAGGGTGAGGTAGCCGGGTGCCTTCTTTCTTCTGTGTCCACCTTCATTTTGTCCTCGTCCTCTTTTTGCCCAGTGTCTTCTGAGTGGGTGGAGCCAGATGTGCCCACCAGATGCAGGTAGCATGTGCTAGGCCAGGATGGCCCCAAGGCTCAAGTTGGCCTCCCCCTGGGCAGAGGTGGGTTGGCTGCCTGTCCCCAGGAGGGTGCCCTCCGCCCCTGCTGATTTGTGGCTGTTCCCCTCCCCTGCTCGATGAAGGCAGTACTGTCAGAGGTGACCAGAGCCCACTCCCTCGAGCTTCAGGACCCCCCGAGAGGAGGCAACGTGTCAGGATGGTGTATGTGGAGAGAGGGCTGAGGCTCGGTGCCTGAGCAGGGGCAGGAGGACAGTGGCCTCGATGCCAGAGTCGGGAGGGAGGGACACGACGATGAGGCTGCATAAGGAGAGAACTGACTGTAGCCGAGTGTGTCAGCCACTCTCCACTGAGTCCAGTTTCCACACAGCACGATCATCATGCCCTTCCCCACATACGTGTTAGATGAGCTTGCGTGAGCTTTATGGACTGTAATTTGTGAGTCTGTTCTGGGTGTGTGATCCTGGCAGCCGGTGCGGCGTGGCCACTCATGACCTAGGGCCTTGTGGGGGTGGGGAGAGGGTGAGGAGGAGTGCACCCCTCGACACCTCCCTCTGATGTGGCCTGCAGCCTATGAAAAGTGAGGTTTGGGGGCCGAGAGTGTGAGTCAGCAGCAGTAAATGCAAACCATATGTTACGCATTTTCTCTGCTGCCGAAAGGGTTTGTGGTGACTCGCTCAGGCCAGGGCTCTGGAAAGAGCATTGCTTATTTCACATAAAAATCCTAAGAATGTGGGTGAACCTGTCTGAGATCTGCTCCGAACCCAGTTTCGTGTAATAAAACACTTAGTTGAAGTCACTGGGTTAGTTCCAGGCCCACTTGGTGGTTGTGATGTGACTGTTAGCCACGAGCTGGCATTTACATTAAAGTGTGGAGAAGAAGTGTAAGGTTTTTGATGTTTCAGTTTCTTGAAAATATAACTGTTTCTACTCAGGACCTGCCTCTCCAAGCACACTTCATTTTTTTCTATTTAGCGTTCATGGGGGTAAACTTAGCTTGCTACTCACACAGTAGTCCCCCGCCCGAATCCTCACCCTGTGGAGGAAGTTCACCTCACTTTTGTAGTGAATCTTGCTTTAACGATAGCTTATTTTTACACACACTGTCGGCAGTGCAGGGTCTTCAGGCTTGCAGAAAACGGTCAAATCATTACTTTGAAAAACGTACAAACATCTATGCTTAATTAGGTGCTAAAAACAAAACTCATCTAGGATCTCCTTCCCCCCAAACTGCCAGCCCTCTGGATTAATTTAAAAGCTGCTCTCTGGGCAGGTTGCATCCCAGGGTTTCTCCTTCACGCACCTCTAGCGTGGGGTCCCACCGTCACTTTACCTCTAGCGTCCCAGCCCTCGTGGTCATCTGGAACCAGAGTTGGTACACAGGGCCTGCTGGTGTTTCCATGATACTCCGTGATATTCCGGAGGAATCCATCCCTTCCTTCGGGCTCCCTCCCACTGCCCCGGCACCTCCAGCCACCCTGATTCAGGAACACTGCAGAGATTGGTGTTTGACACTATGGCAGCAGAGGCGCACACTCTGAGTGTTGGAGGGTGTCTGGAGAGCCTGGGGGCCGGCACCACCTGCATTCCTGGGAGCTCGGCCCCACCGTGGCTCTCGGTGCAGATGCACTGGAAGGAACTGGGTGGGGCCCCCGTGCCGAAGGGCGGAGATGGCGCCGGCCTGCCTCACGGGCAGGGGTCCATGTGGCACCTGTGGCTGGCAGCGGGTGGGTCCGTGAGCCGCCATCATTTTGAGAGGTGTCATCCTTACTGGCTGTCTGTGGGTGTGGGTGGGGTGTGTGCTGGGGGCAGGAGCCTCAGCTCCGGGCCTGGCTGACGTGTGTGTCCTCCGCAGTGGGCTGACGCACGAGACGCACAGGAAGGAGGTGGAGCAGGTGTATCTGCGCTGCGCGGCGGGCGCTGTGGAGTGGATGTACCCGACAGGTGCTCTCATCGTTAACCTGCGGCCCAACACCTTCTCGCCTGCCCGGCACCTGGCTGTGTGCATCAAGCCCTTCAGGGACTCCTCGGGGGCCAATATTTATTTGGAAAAAACTGGAGAACTGAGACTGCTGGTGCCGGACGGGGATGGCAGGCCCGGCCGGGTGCAGTGCTTTGGCCTGGAGCAGGGCGGCCTGTTCGTGGAGGCCACGCCGCAGCAGGATATCGGCCGGAGGACCACGGGCTTCCAGTATGAGCTGATTAGGAGGCACAGGGTGTCAGACCTGCACGAGCTGTCTGGTGAGTGTCCTGCCCGGGTCGGGGGTGGTGGGCTGGCGCGGGCTCCCCTGTCCGGGGTGGCAGGCCTTGTCATTGTGGGGCTGTGATCTGACAGGTGTCTCTGATTTCTTCCTGCCCCCTCGTCTGCTCAGCCTTGGTGAACACCCTGCTGTGTCTGTGCTTCGGACATGACGTTTTACCCAAAGAACCCCACGGGCGACTGGGGTTTGGGGGCACTGGCACCCGCAGAGGGGCCCTCCTAGGGGTGTGACATGGTGTGGGGGGTGCGGGACGGCCAAGCTAAACCATCTTTGAGATGCAGCCTTTCCCACTAAAACCCCTTTGAAAAGACTGGCCCATCTGGGTTAGTGTTCTGGGCGGCACGGCCTTGGCGAAGCGGGGCCTGTCTCCCGGGAGGTGTGTCTGGGGAGCACGGCGAGCGTCCCCCTGTGGGCGGCTGGGCCATTGCTGGGTCAGACACGCCCCTGTGCTTGTGGATGGTGAAGTGCCTTTGAAACGGGTGCTTTTGTCATTCAAACTGCCCTGGGAATTGGCTGGGTGTTTCTGGTGTCAGCTAAAGACCCTGAAACGTCAATTTTTGGGTGGGAGCTGAGACTGACTCAGCCTGGAGCGGTGCTCAGCTGTGATGCCCAGAACTTGGGGCCACCCCCGTCCCCGACGGGTCTTGTGGGTACGATAAGCAGACAGCTTCCCTGTGTGGCCAGCAGGGAGTGGAGTTGTCACGTGGCATCTGTGGACGCCTGTGCTTGGGGGACAGGTCCTTTGTGGAGGGCTGTGTTGGTCTCTAGAAAATTCTGAGGGTAGACACCAGGAGGCATGAGGTCCCGGGAGGCACCTGTGGGCTGTGTGACCTCCATGGTCTGTGTGGCCTCAGTCTCAGGTGTGCAGACTTTTATCCTGAATGGGAGCCCACGTTTTTGTGTTCTATGTTCTTGACCTAGATCAGTTTTCCGTCTCTCTCTGAAATCTCTCCCAAATGGACTGGTCATTTACAGAGTGAGCGTAGGGCCGTCTGCCTGGAATCCTGACTGGCCCATGAGCTCTGACTGCCCCTTGGGCCTCAGCACCCGCAGGGCTGGACACTGGTGCAAACTCAGCTGTGCTGTGGTTGGTTGCACGCTGGATAAAACTTTAACCACAGCGGCCTTTATCTTGGTCACCAACAGTTATGGTGGGTGGGGGATCTGGGGGAGGGGGCACCAGCCTTGCTCTGGGGGTCCTGGAGAGAAACTCACAATGAGACAAAACCTAGAGAAACCCAAGCACCAAGTTCAGTCTTTCTAACCGGAGGTAAAGGTGCCAGGCCAGATATTAGTGACTTGTGAACATTCTTTCTGCTGATTGAAATGATGATTGGTTTTGAAGACGTTGGGCTGCAGGTCACGTGCTCTGTGGCCTGAGCTTTGTTCTGCTTCTGGGTGAGATTCTTAAAGAGGCTGCAGCACAGTCAGTCCCTGCCATGCACACCTGGACGTCCACACAGCACAGGCCCAATTTCGACACTTCCAGTGGAAATCAATGGTTCTGCTTGTCGGCTGGGGTGACCCTTATGGAGCCTGTGAGCTCTCCTTTGGGAACAGAGACTGTCTCACCTGCCTCTGGGGGTGGGGTCCGAGGCCTCCAGGCCCTGGGTAAGCTGGGGCGGTGGGTGGGTTTTGGAGACGCACATGAGGGTCGGGGCTGAGCTGCCTTGGGGTCCTGTGGGGTCGCAGGGAGGCAGCGGCCTCTTGTGAGGAGTGACTTGAGCCCCGAGGGACCAGAGCAGGCATTTGGCCATGGGTCCTCGCTCGCCCTCGTGTGCCTCCTGGGCCTGTGGGGTCCTGCGCAGGACTGTGGCCCAGTACATGTCAGGCTGGCTTGGGGGTCCCAGAACTTTGCTGTGTCCTGTGAGGCAGGTGCTGGGGTTTCCTTGTTCACACCTGGTGACCCTGTGGCACCTGCTCAAACCGAGCCTGAGGTGATTTCCAGGGCTCTGTGCCTGATGGGTTGTCTATCTGAGGAAGCAGACGTGCAGGGACCGTCGGAACTGAGGACAGGGGCCCAGACTCGGAGGTTCACCGGGGGCCCCGGAGCTGGGACCCACCCGACGCCTGGCGTCTCCACGGGAACAGGCACAGGTGCAGGGCCCCTCCCTGGGCTGAGCACCTCCAGGGCCCTCACGAGAGGCCTCTCCTATCCTGATGGGGTCGAGGGGCAGGAGGGATCCGAGGAGGTTGATGCATCGCCTGTCCCCAGGGTATTCGCCTTTCATCAGGGGACGGGGGCCCCTAAGCCCTTAATGCCGCAGGAATGGGTACCTAATGTGGAATGTCGGTGCCGGCCATCTGGCAGCAGTGACGCTGTCCCCTGGGCGAGGCCGGCTCCCCAGCTCTGTCCAGCCAGCGCCGCGGTTTCCCTTGTCTCCCGTTCCTGCACTTGCTGCAGCTGCGAGAGCCGATGGAGGCTGAGCCGGGCAGCGCCAGCCCTGCTGAGCCTGAGGTGTGCCTATGCCTTTCCTATGCCTTTGGCCTGGCGTGGGCGACCCGCCGAGAGGTGGACGAGCTCATCTGTGAGTCAGAAGGTCCAGTTTGGGCTGATTTACGAGAACAGAGGCTCCATGGGCTGGAAACCCGGACAAGAGTTGGGGTGTGAGCCCCATCCCCTGCCCAGCCAGGAGGAAACCCGCTGCTCTGGTGGTTCTTGTAGGCGTGATCGTGGCACCTTCGTGCTCCGTAATCGGCTTCCTTGAATAAACTTGGCACTGATAACCTGGAGTTGGCCAGAACACAGGGGCAGGCTGTTCCTGCAGGGGCACAGACGGGGCCAGGAGGGAGGGGACCCGGCCCCAGGACCTTGGGATTTGGTTACCTGTGGGCAGGACCTCCCAGCCCTGAACTGGCCGCTTCCGCAGGCAACACGGACGCCTTCCTTGGATGCTGAGGAAACTCTGCAGGATGGGAGGTGCGGAGAGTGGACAGGTGCAACTCCAGGTCGTGCCCAGACCTGTGCCCAGCAGACCTGGCTGAGGCTGTGTGGGGCTGCTGTTCCCAGGCCAGTGCATCCGGGAAACGGGCACCGCTCAGTGGCTTGGGGAATGTGGGTGGGGGCTCTGTCTGGTTCTGGGGAACACAGACCCTAGGCAGTCCAGGCAGGTCCCAGGATTCCAGTCTGTCCTTCACCTTCTCCCAGGGCCATGTGTCAGGTGCTCCTGGGTTGGTCACGTCTGCTTGGAGCTTGGGGTGCAGGCCCCAGTGAGCAGGTGCCCAGGGCTGGGCAGCAGCATCGTGGACACAGACAGTGGGAGGGGAGGGAACGCTGCCTTGATGCTGATCATAAACACACGGTGCCATCCCTGGCTCTCCAGGACGCCGGAGTCCTGCAGCGTCTCAGGGGCCTCAACGCCCCCTCCCTTTACAGTCCTGCCCCTGGCTGAGCCCGTAGGTGAATGACCAGCTTGGCGGGCATAGAGTCCCTGCCGATGAGCCCCCTCCAGGAGCCTCAGAGTTTGGAGAAGTCCTTGATAGTGGGAGGGATGGGTGGAAAAGTGTGGAAGATAATTCTCATTATTTCCTGGAGGCAGAGGAGAGGGGCTGATTTTTTTCCAAGGCGTCCCATCTCTCGTCCATCTTTGGCTTCCTGCTTGGTGGCTTCTCTCCAGCCACTATAATTTTCATTTTAACCATCTCCGGGCTTGCGGAGAGGAAGGGCGTGGCCCCTGCCAGCTTCCTCACCAGGAAGAGGGAGGGAGAAAGAGAGGGAGGTGGGGAAGGGCAGGGGCCGTTGGGTCAACACCCCCGGGGCCCCCCAGCAATGGACTGCAGCCTGGAGTGCGACCTCACTGCGACGGTGACAATGGCAGCCTTGGGAGCTCGGCCTTGGGTCCTCGAGCCCACGGGAGCCCACCCTCCACCCCTACCCACTGCTCCCTGTTCTTGGCTCCTGTGAAAGCACCTTGTCCCCGTCACCAGCTCCTCTGAAAGCAGCGTGTCCCCGCCTTCCCCCGTCACCAGCTGCGTGGGAGACCCGGCAGTCCTGGCCACAGAGGTTTCCCGTCAGAACTATGTGAGTCCCTCTGGCTGTCCTTACCTGGGCAGTCCTGCCGGACCGGTCGGTGTCTGTCGTTCTCAGCCTCTCCTCGGAACCAGCCGGTCCTGCTTTTACCTACGGCACCGCCTCTCCACTTACACCTGCTGTCCAACCTAAGTCCCCACAGCAGCTTCCCCAACCCCACCGTGCTGGTGCCTCCCACCCTGTTCATGCCAGCTCCTGAGTGACCGTCCTGAGATGTCCACACCCCAGCCCTCCCCTCCAACGAGGAGGGACCAGGATTCCAACCCTTTGCCGACCCTCCCCACCGCCTGGAAACTAGATGTGATATGTCTGTGACCAGCGCATTCCGCAGCCTTTATGAGCCTGGCTCCTGTTAATAACTGTCTCCAGATCGTCTCCTGGAGTCCACCCTGTGTTCTCTGTGAAGGTGACCCCTGCTTTGTAAAGCTCAGAATCAGAACAGGGAGGTCTCCAGGGTGCTTGTTACCAGCTCAGCTGTCGATGAGTCGTCTCCAGAGGCTTTCAGCAGGCGACGCTGCAGGTGCTGACCGCCCCCGGGCCCCACACCCCCGCTGTTGGCCGGATGAGTCAGGGCGGGATACGCAGGGCACGTGAGGGCAGCGTCTCCATCCTTCCCCTCAGCCGTCCGCTGAGGTCGTGGGGCCGTGACTCACAGACGGTGATGAGCTACGGCTTGGATACGCTCGCACGCCCAGGCCCCAGGGTGGGACGTGTGCGGCTGGGCCTGTGGGCTCCCCTGCCCCAGAGTGGGAGACACACACACAGACCCCCCGCCCCAGGGTGGGACCCACACACACCCCCGCCCCAGGGTGGGAGACACACACACAGACCCCCCGCCCTAGGGTGGGAGACACACACAGACCCCCTGCCCCAGGGTGGGACCCACACAGACCCCTCGCCCCAGGGTGGGAGATACACAGACCCCCTGCCCCAGGGTGGGAGACACTCACACCCCCCGCCCCAGGGTGGGACCCACACACACACCCCCCGCCCCAGGGTGGGAGACACACACACACACCCCCCCTGCCCCAGGGTGGGAGACGCACACACAGACCCCCTGCCCCAGGGTGGGACCCACACACACACCCCCCTGCCCCAGGGTGGGACCCACACACACACCCCCCGCCCCAGGGTGGGACCCACACACACACCCCCCGCCCCAGGGTGGGACCCACACACATACCCCCCGCCCCAGGGTGGGACCCACACACACACCCTCTGCCCCAGGGTGGGAGACACACACACCCCCTGCCCCAGGGTGGGACACACACAGACCCCTCGCCCCAGGGTGGGAGATACACACACAGACCCCCTGCCCCAGGGTGGGACCCACACACAGACCCCCTGCCCCAGGGTGGGACCCACACACACACCCTCTGCCCCAGGGTGGGAGATACACACACATACCCCCCGCCCCAGGGTGGGACACACACAGACCCCTCGCCCCAGGGTGGGAGATACACACACAGACCCCCTGCCCCAGGGTGGGAGACACACTCACACCCCCCGCCCCAGGGTGGGACACACACACACCCAACTGCGTTGCTGACTGTGAGGATGGGCTTTGGGCACCTCCTGCCTCCTGCCCTTGCAGGACCACTTGGCCCAGCCCAGCTGCCATGGCTGCCCAGCCGGAGGGTGCTGCTCAGTGAGGGGACCCTCTTGTGGGCTGTGGTCACCAGGCTTCTGTTGTTGACCAGCTCTCTCTCAACCGAGGCCACCCTCAGTCACATGAATTGTCCTGGGCTGGGACCTCTGGCCCTGTGGCCACTGGGCAGGTGCTGGCCGGGGTGCAGTCTCACCTGTGAAGGATAAAAATGCTGCCTGAAATTTGAGTCCCCCCAGCACTGTCCTGGCCCTCCCTGGCCTCTGTCCAGCACGCGCCTGCATCAGGCCCACCATGGTCTGCAGGCCCCCAGCCGGCGAGTGGGATGGGGGTCCACATAGGTGAACCAA
Source organism: Macaca mulatta (assembly GCF_049350105.2). NCBI lineage: Eukaryota > Metazoa > Chordata > Mammalia > Primates > Cercopithecidae > Macaca > Macaca mulatta. Next base: position 92,841,541 of record NC_133421.1, read on the forward strand.
GTATCGAGGGTGGGCCACACTCCGGGGCCCCCATAGAAGAGCCCACTGGGCAGCTTCCAGCTTGCGGGTCAGGAGGCCCCAGTGGTGGGGGCTGCAGTGTGAGTCTGTACGAAGCAGCAGGAGGGGGATTTGGCCAGAAGCTCCTGTTCTGCAGGGTTGCTGGGATGGCAGAGGTGCCCCCAGTGCCAGGCTGGACCGGCCTCGAGGTGCCCCCAGTGCCAGGCTAGACTGGCCTCGAGGTGCCCCCAGTGCCAGGCTAGACCAGCCTTCAGGTACCCCCCAGTGCCAGGCTGGACCGGCCTCGAGGTGCCCCCAGTGCCAGGCTGGACCGGCCTCGAGGTGCCCCCAGTGCCAGGCTGGACCGGCCTCGAGGTGCCCCCAGTGCCAGGCTGCACCGGCCTCGAGGTGCCCCCAGTGCCAGGCTGGTCTGGCCTCGAGGTGCCCCCAGTGCCAGGCTGGACCGGCCTCAAGGTGCCCAGCAGTCTGTGCTTGCTCTGCAGCTTCTTTTTCCTGATAACTTAATGGAAGCAAATGCAGGAGCAGGCGGGTGGGCCGGTGAGTCAGGCACTGAGCCCGGCTGGGAGGCGCCCTCACCCCTGCCTGGCCTTGTCTCTGGGTCCTTCCTACCTCCACCCTGAGGGGCCCACAGACACCTGTGCTTGCCCAGGGCACTGCAGACTCCAGGGCCTCCATTGACCACATGTGCAGGCCCTGAGGGTCCATGCAAGTTCCTGGCCCCAGATGGCCTCTCTGAGCAGCTGTCCCCACCTCAGCCAAGGTGCCAGGTATGTGTGCTGCCCTGTCCCCCGGGGCCGCCAGTCACCAGCAGCCAGCTCGGACCCACACTCATCAGGCAGGTGAGAGCTCAGCTCACTTCAGTCCAGCAAGGACAGCCGGCCAGGGGTGCAGACGGCGTTAGCTTCTTCCAGGGCCGGCGAACCCCACGTCAAGGCTGTCCCAGCTCTCGGCCAGGGACGTTTCAGAGCCTTCAGAAGGTGAAACGGCACCGGGGAAACCAGCGTCTTTGAGATTTCACATTTCAAAGCTTCTGTTGAGTTAACAGACTTGGGGCCAAAACCTAGAGGCTCAGAACAGGTGAGGTGAGGCCTTGAAACCTGCAATAAGAGCAAATAATAAAACCACGTTTCCCAAGTCCATCCCGGGTGTGGGGACGCGCGGTGCAGGTTTCTGTTTCACAGTGGCCCGCCCGTCTGAGAAACTGGGGCGAAGGGCAGGGCGAGGGCTGGGCCCCGGGAGAAGGTTGTTGAGAAAGCCTGGTTTGGCTGGTGCGGGAGCTCGTTCTGAGAAGCCTCCGTGCTTTCTGCATTCTCTGGGGGAGGCCGGGCCCTGCAGGCTTCGGGCTTCAGAGGGGGTCTGTGAGCGGGGCTTGGCTCGAGAGCCGTTTGGGGTGTGTCTCATCCCACGGCCAGGTGGCGTCCGGAGAAGGGGCTGAGCCCATGGCCCTGACTGGATCTCTGCGCTGCTGGGTGAGGCCCCACGCCAGTGGCAGGCGGACGCGTCGCTGCCTGCTCAGGGATCCCCTTCCTGGAGTCTCAGCATTGCTGGCCCTTCTAGCCGCATGGGGGGTCCTGCAGGATGTGACCCTCCTCTCAGGTGCCGCTGCCGTCGTGGCCCAGGGAAGTGGGCAGCACAGCTGTGGGGAGTGTCTGCCCTTTGAGGGAGCTGGAAAGTGAGGGTGGTCCCGGCATCATGAGCCGTGGAGGTGGGTTGGGGGTGACTCCGGCGAGTGAGGGTGGCCCCGGCGTTGGCATTGTGGGCTGTGGAGGTGAATTAGGGTGATTCTGGGAAGTGAGGGTGGTCCTGGCGTTGGCATCATGGGCCGTGGAGGTGGATTAGGGGTGACTCTGGGAAGTGAGGGTGGCCCCGTCGTTGGTGTCGTGGGCCGTGGAGGTGGGTTGGGGGTGACTCTAGTCCCGTGGGTTCAGTTCAGCCCCGGGTGGGCTTTGCATTTGCGTCAGGCATGAGAGTGATTTCTGAGTCCGGCTCAGCTGCACCGAGGAGGTAAGTGGGGAAACAGCACAAAGACCCCTCCCCACGAAGGCCCTGGGACGTGGCCGGACTGAGGGTCTTGCTGTCAGGGCACGTGCCCATCATGGCCGAGTTGCAGGTGCCTTTGGTCCAGGTGGGGCTGAGGGGTCCCCTGGGTGAGACCCTGGCGTGGCCGAGGTTGTGTTTTCTGTCTCCTGCTCTGCCGGCCCCTCCAGCACGTGCCGCCGACTCACCTCGGAAGTCGCGTTGGCCAAGAGGTGCCTTGACGTGGACACCTCCCTGACTTGGCTTTGCTGAGTGTGACGCTCTTTTGACTGTGGTGGGTGGCATCCCAGAGCCTGCCCCATCCAGGCTGCTTCCTGACTCTGCCTTTCTTCCCCAGCCCCGTGCCGTCCCTGCAGTGACACCGAGGTGCTCCTAGCCGTCTGCACCAGCGACTTCGGTGAGTGTCTGCTTGGTAGCTTCAACCTCCTGTGAGCCTGGTTCCTGCCACGTGGAGTTGTTCGGGCCCAGGGGTCCCTCTTCAGGGCCCAGGACAGCCTTCCGGCACTGCGTGGACCCTGCTGGAGGGTTACACGCCGAGGAAGCCCTGGGCTTGGCCATCCACCAGCCCTGGGGACAGGGACTCCACCGCCCACACTTGGAGGGAGCCGGGGGTTGTTTTAGGTGACTGTCAAGCATTTTCCCATTTTGTAAATGAGATCATTGCTCTTCGAGGGGACTCTTGAAGTCTACTGTTTCCCAGCAGCTTGTCTTGCTGAAGTGCTTTGTAAACAGCATTTTATCAGCAGCCCAGAGCAACCTTGGCGTTGGACACTCCCTGCCCCCTACCAGAGTTCACGCTGTTCCATGCCTAAGGCTCCCAGTGGCTCTGCGGCTCTGCAGGGGGAGCTTTGGGGTGCCAGGACTGCAGCCCCTTTGCTTGTGGTGTTTGCACAGACACTCTCTGGGAAAGGTTTGGCCTCCCGTGTGGTGCCGTGGAAGCCGTGTCCACTCTGTACTCCACCTCCAAGCTCAAGGACGGGCCCCTTCTCACTGCTTTCCTGATCCCTGGCATGGAATCGGGGCCTGGCAGGGGTTTCCAAGTGCGGCCCTAAGGCTGCCCCCATGCCCACCCTCTCCTCTGAGCCGCACCGGGTCTGTCTGATCAGGACACAGAACTGCAGGGGCGCCCTGTGTGTCAGCTGTTCTGACTTGAAAAGCATCTGATACGCACCGAGGTGTTTGTTCTGTTTTCCCACTTACGTGTCTGCCCTTGGTAGAGAGAGCACCTGTTTTCTGACCAAGTCTAACTATCTGGGACACCCCTTGGCAGCTTCCTGCTGTTACGTTGTACTTTTCTGTGGGAATTTCCACGCTAGATGGCAGAGTCAGGGGTCAGCTACCCGTTCCAGTGCCCGACGGTGCGGGGGGCCCGCGGAGGGGCGGTGGCCTTGCCGTATGCCTGCTCACCGCCTGTCTCCATCTCCTTTCCCGCACAGCCGTTCGAGGCTCCATCCAGGAAGTCACCCACGAGCCCGAGCGGCAGGACTCAGCCATCCACCTGCGCGTGAGCAGACTCTATCGGCAGAAAAGCAGGGTCTTCGAGCCGGTGCCCGAGGGCGACGGCCACTGGCAGGGGCGTGTCAGGACGCTGCTGGAGTGTGGTGTGCGGCCAGGGCATGGCGACTTTCTCTTTACCGGCCACATGCACTTTGGGGAGGCGCGGCTCGGCTGTGCCCCACGCTTCAAAGACTTCCAGAGGATGTACAGGGATGCCCAGGAGAGGGGACTGAACCCGTGCGAGGTTGGCATGGACTGACCCTGGGGGTCCTTGGGGCGCTGCCCTCCCTCTCCTGATGAGTCACATGCTTCGGTGGGTGTTGCGGTCCCGGTGGGGCCGTGCAGTGGGGGCCACCCGCTGGGGACCGCATGCCTGGGGCCCAGGCCTGACCCTGGTGCCCAAGCTGTGGACGTTCTCACCACACTCAACCCCATGAGCTCCCAGCCAAGGACGCCCTGGCCAATTGGAAATGCTGTAAAATGCAAACTAAGTTATTATATTTTTTTGGTAAAAAAGAAATGTCCATAGGAAACCAACTCCTGTGTCTTAAAATGCCTTGGTGTGCCATTTGATACTGTTCTCTAAAGACGTTTTGAGTCACGGCGTCTGGTCTGGTGTTGGGGGAAGCGCTGGCCATTGGGCACAGTGGACGTGTGAAAAGGTGCCATTCAGAGTTGTTCTCACGACAGAAGTTTATGGAGCCAAATAATATGTTTTTTATTTTCATTTTATTTTTAAAGAATGAGCTTGGCCAGCTGTAGTCCTTTTCGGACTGCTAGTTGTTTCCATTCCAGAGAATAAAGACCAGGATCCGACCAGCTAGGAGCCAGTCTATCTTTCGCCAGGTTCGGTGCCCACGGCCCTTGTTCAGGGCCACGCTAGACATACCCCACGGGCGTCCATTGCCTCGGTAGACGCGCCTTGCTCCCCCCGGCCACTGTCCATCAGCGCCTGCTGCTGCATTTCCATTAATTCAGGTCCTGCCCTGTGGCCCCAGCCTCCCCAAAGTGCAGGAGCCCACAGCAAGTCTCTGGATGCCCAGGAGCTGGTCTGAACCTAAGTTGGTGACGCCATGTCCCCAAAGGATGCGGCTACCAGAACAAATCACCACCAACTGCAGGCTGAGACAGCCTCGTTCTCTGAGTTCCTGAGGCCACAATCCAAAGTCATGGTGTGGGCAGAGCCTCTCTTCCAGGGGTTCCAAGGAGGGCCCTTCACCTTCTCCTCAGCCGGGGAGGACCCTTCACCTTCTCCTCAGCCTGGGAGGACCCTTCACCTTCTCCTCAGCCGGGGGAGGACCCTTCACCTTCTCCTCAGCCAGGGAGGACCTTCACCTTCTCCTCAGCCGGGGAGGGCCCTTCACCTTCTCCTCAGCCGGGGGAGGGCCCTTCACCTTCTCCTCAGCCGGGAGAGGACTCTTCACCTTCTCCTCAGCCGGGGAGGACTCCACCTTCTCCTCAGCCAGGGGAGGACCCTTCACCTTCTCCTCAGCCGGGGGAGGACTCTTCACCTTCTCCTCAGCCAGGGGAGGACCTTCACCTTCTCCTCAGCCGGGGAGGGCCCTTCACCTTCTCCTCAGCCGGGGAGGACCCTTCACCTTCTCCTCAGCCGGGGAGGACCCTTCACCTTCTCCTCAGCCGGGGAGGACCCTTCACCTTCTCCTCAGCCGGGGAGGACCCTTCACCTTCTCCTCAGCCGGGGAGGACTCTTCACCTTCTCCTCGGCCGGGGGAGGACCTTCACCTTCTCCTCAGCCGGGGAGGGCCCTTCACCTTCTCCTCAGCCGGGGAGGGCCCTTCACCTTCTCCTCAGCCGGGGGAGGACCTTCACCTTCTCCTCAGCCGGGGAGGGCCCTTCACCTTCTCCTCAGCCGGGGGAGGACTCTTCACCTTCTCCTCAGCCGGGGAGGACCCTTCACCTTCTCCTCAGCCGGGAGAGGACTCTTCACCTTCTCCTCAGCTGGCGGAGGACCTTCACCTTCTCCTCAGCCGGGGGAGGACCTTCACCTTCTCCTCAGCCGGGGGAGGGCCCTTCACCTTCTCCTCAGCCGGGGAGGACTCTTCACCTTCTCCTCAGCCGGGGAGGACCCTTCACCTTCTCCTCAGCCGGGGAGGATCCTTCACCTTCTCCTCAGCCGGGGAGGACTCTTCACCTTCTCCTCAGCCGGGGGAGGACCTTCACCTTCTCCTCAGCCAGGGAGGACTCTTCACCTTCTCCTCAGCCGGGGGAGGACCTTCACCTTCTCCTCAGCCGGGGAGGGCCCTTCACCTTCTCCTCAGCCGGGAGAGGACTCTTCACCTTCTCCTCAGCCGGGGGAGGACCTTCACCTTCTCCTCAGCCGGGGGAGGACCTTCACCTTCTCCTCAGCCGGGGGAGGACTCTTCACCTTCTCCTCAGCCGGGGAGGACTCTTCACCTTCTCCTCAGCCGGGGGAGGACTCTTCACCTTCTCCTCAGCCGGGGGAGGACTCTTCACCTTCTCCTCAGCTGGGGGAGGACTCTTCACCTTCTTCTCAGCCGGGGAGGGCCCTTCATCTTCTCCTCAGCCGGGGAGGACCTTCACCTTCTCCTCAGCCGGGGGAGGGCCCTTCACCTTCTCCTCAGCCGGGGAGGACCCTTCACCTTCTCCTCAGCCAGGGAGGACTCTTCACCTTCTCCTCAGCCGGGGGAGGACCTTCACCTTCTCCTCAGCCGGGGAGGACTCTTCACCTTCTCCTCAGCCGGGGAGGACTCTTCACCTTCTCCTCAGCCGGGGGAGGACCTTCACCTTCTCCTCAGCCGGGGAGGGCCCTTCACCTTCTCCTCAGCCGTGGGAGGACGCTTCATCTTCTCCTCAGCCGGGGTAGGACCTTCACCTTCTCCTCAGCCGGGGGAGGGCCCTTCACCTTCTCCTCAGCCGGGGGAGGACTCTTCACCTTCTCCTCAGCCGGGGGAGGACCTTCACCTTCTCCTCAGCCGGGGGAGGACGCTTCATCTTCTCCTCAGCTGGGGGAGGACCTTCACCTTCTCCTCAGCCGGGGGAGGACCCTTCACCTTCTCCTCAGCCGGGAGAGGACTCTTCACCTTCTCCTCAGCCGGGGGAGGACCTTCACCTTCTCCTCAGCCGGGGGAGGACCTTCACCTTCTCCTCAGCCGGGGGAGGACTCTTCACCTTCTCCTCAGCCGGGGAGGGCCCTTCACCTTCTCAGCCGGGGAGGACCTTCACCTTCTCCTCAGCCGGGGAGGACCTTCACCTTCTCCTCTGCCGGGGGAGGACCTTCACCTTCTCCTCAGCCGGGGAGGACCCTTCACCTTCTCCTCAGCCGGGGAGGGCCCTTCACCTTCTCCTCAGCCGGGGAGGGCCCTTCACCTTCTCCTCAGCCGGGGAGGACCTTCACCTTCTCCTCAGCCGGGGGAGGGCCCTTCACCTTCTCCTCAGCCGGGGGAGGACCCTTCACCTTCTCCTCAGCCGGGGAGGACTCTTCACCTTCTCCTCAGCCGGGGGAGGACCTTCACCTTCTCCTCAGCCGGGGAGGACTCTTCACCTTCTCCTCAGCCGGGGAGGACTCTTCACCTTCTCCTCAGCCGGGGGAGGACCTTCACCTTCTCCTCAGCCGGGGGAGGACCTTCACCTTCTCCTCAGCCGGGGGAGGACTCTTCACCTTCTCCTCAGCCGGGGGAGGACTCTTCACCTTCTCCTTAGCCGAGGGAGGGCCCTTCACCTTCTCCTCAGCCGGGAGAGGACTCTTCACCTTCTCCTCAGCCGGGGGAGGACCTTCACCTTCTCCTCAGCCGGGGGAGGACCTTCACCTTCTCCTCAGCCGGGGGAGGACTCTTCACCTTCTCCTCAGCCGGGGGAGGACTCTTCACCTTCTCCTCAGCCGGGGGAGGACTCTTCACCTTCTCCTCAGCCGGGGAGGGCCCTTCATCTTCTCCTCAGCCGGGGAGGACCTTCACCTTCTCCTCAGCCGGGGGAGGGCCCTTCACCTTCTCCTCAGCCGGGGAGGACCCTTCACCTTCTCCTCAGCCGGGGAGGACTCTTCACCTTCTCCTCAGCCGGGGAGGACTCTTCACCTTCTCCTCAGCCGGGGAGGACTCTTCACCTTCTCCTCAGCCGGGGAGGACTCTTCACCTTCTCCTCAGCCGGGGAGGGCCCTTCACCTTCTCCTCAGCCGGGGAGGACCCTTCACCTTCTCAGGTGTGCACCGGCTCAGTAGTGTGCCAGCTCAGGTGTGCATTCGCTTACACCGGCTCCGGTGTGTACCGACTCAGATCTGAGCCAGCACATGTCTACAGGCTCCCACAGGTCACAACAAGAAGCAGGTGCTTCTGGGTGAGGACCTGAAGCAGCAAGGCTGGGGCTGGGCCAGGTCCCCCTGTGGCTGGTGGACAGCCCACCTTTGCCAACAGGGTGCCACAGCACAGGTGCCCAGCCCACAGTGGGGAGGCAGAGAACCTGCTCCTGGAACCTGGGTTTTCTGGGCCGGCTCCAGGGGTGTTGACTGACTGGAGGAGGCTGCAGAACAAGGAGGTCAGGTTTCAGGCTGGCGGCCTCTCCTCAATTACAGGGATGTGGGGGTAGGCCCGAACCTGGGGCCCGAACCTGGGGCCCGAACCTGGTGTCAGGTGGAGTAGAGGCCACGCTTCATGGGAGGCTACTGTGTTTTAAGAAGTGCCTGTGGGCTGGGGGGCTTTTGGTCCAGAGACTAGGGGAAGGCAAAGCTTATCAAACAGTCTCCGCTCGGGGTCGGGGGCCGGGGCTGAGGTGGGAGGGGTCCAGGAGGCTGTTGTGAGAGACAGCCGAGGCTGTCGGGGCCTGTGGGTGGGCGCCTGGTGCTGGCACACGAGAACCTTCTCTCTCTGGCCTGTGAGCCTAGTACCACGAGGGAGCCTCCCCCAGCGGCTGCTGGTTGCAGGGCAGTGGGAAGATCCACATTTCCCAGCAGCTAAAGCGCCCGACCTCCCTCTGATCCGTGCCCTCCTGCTGCCCAGAGCCTCCGGGTGTCAGGCCACGATGCGCTCAGGGACCCACCCTCCCTTAGTGCCAGCTCCACTTGTCCTGCTCCTCCGACGCCTCCTCTGGTCCAATCCCAAGGCCTTAAGAGGCCCGGACGCCTTTCTCACCACGTTCCTCAAACACGCTGGTGCAGGGAGCCCCCAGCCTGATGGGTTTGCCCAGTGGTTGGTGGTCACTGCACTCCCTGGTCTGTTTGCAGAGGGGCAGCCTCACTTGTCTCCACAACCCTGCCAGGCAGGGCCCACATTAGAGCTGGGGACAGAGGGACTCGTGAGGACGCTGGACCCAGTTTTCTCCTCCCACCCATGGGATGCCCCAAGGGCCTCAGGCTCCTGTAGTTCATGGACGCTCAGGGGTGTCCGCCTTCCTCCCACCTCCGACCAGCGTCAGTCAGGGCCCCTGGCACGGGCCCCTTGGGGACCCACGCCTGCCTGCCCTGTTTATTGGGGTGCTAGGGAGCCCCAAGAGCCGTGTGTGGGCCCCTCATGCCCCGCTGCCGCAGCAGGTACCCCGATGGCACTGGGGCCTCATCTCTTCACTGGGCCAGGACAGGGCTGTGAGGTCCAGCTGCCTGCTCAGCTCTGGGACCTGCCCTCCTGCAGGAGCCCACGGCCGTGAACATGCGCACAGTGGATCCACATGTCCTCCGAGGAAAAAGAGAGGGTCAGGGTTGAGTGTGTGGGTGCTAGGGGGTGCAGAACTCACTTATTTTTTTTTATTTTTATTTTTTTCCGAGATGGAGTCTCGCTCTGTGGCCCAGGCTGTAGTGCAGTGGCCGGATCTCAGCTCACTGCAAGCTCCGCCTCCCGGGTTCACGCCATCCTCCTGCCTCAGCCTCCCAGTGGCTGGGACTACAGGCGTGCGCCACCTCGCCTGGCTAATTTTTTGTACTTTTAGTAGAGACGGGGTTTCACCATGTTAGCCAGGATGGTCTCGATCTCCTGACCTCGTGATGCGCCCACCTCGGCCTCCCAAAGTGCTGGGATGACAGGCGTGAGCCACCGCACCCGGCCGCAGAACTCACTTCTAACTATGAGGGTCGAGGTGGGCTTCACAGAGGAGGTGGGCTTTGAGCCACGCCTGCAGCCCGGCATCTGGAAGTGGCTTCTGGGCTCTCCCTGAGCTCTCTCCTCTGCAGGACACCCCTGCCTGCAGGTCTGCACCCCCAGCTCCTTCCTGGGGACTTGATATCATGGTCCTGCCTGACACCCCAGGGGTGAACACAGCACCCAGCCCTGAGGGTTCCCATCTGCTGGGGGCGTCTGACCTGGGCAGGCCAGGGTGGGTGGCAGGGAGCCCAGTGGGGGCAGGTGCAGGTGACCAGGGGGAGGAGATGCCCTGGCTGGGGCCTGGACTCACTAGGTCATCACCAATGCAGGGGGTCTTGGCTCACCGGACTTTGCCACCAGAGAGGGTTGGGGAGCTCCACACGAAGGCAAGGAGGCCGGGGCTCCGGGGGTGACTCGTCCCCGGAGGGCGACCAGAAAGGCCGTCGGAGTGCGGCGCAGCCCGCACTGTCCTCGCTGAACACCTGGTCCTGCCCTGGACAGCGACTGCTTCCCCTCCAGGGTGGCCCCGTCGTCCCCCCGTCGTCCCCCACGTGCTCCAACAGCAGCGAGACTTTCCCAAGACAAGTCGGAGGCTTCAGAGCTCTTGGGGGTGGTGGCTTCTCCCAGTAGCCCCATATCTGTCAGTCCCCCCATAAGGGAGGGGGGTGACAAGCTCCTCCTTGCTCCCAGAGTGAGGATCGCCCCTGCTTTTCCGGCCCCCACTTGCCCCCTCCACCTGCCCTTTTCCCTCCGGGGAGCCCTGGAGGTTTTCCAAGAACTCTCCGGGTCGAGGGGGCAGCCTGTGCTGGGTGGTGGGGGGCTCTTGCCTGCTGGATGCCAGACACCTCCACCTTTCACCCTGGGGGTCCAGTCGACTGATGGCCATGAGAGAGAAGCTGAGAGCAACCGCAGCCCACAGCTCCACGCTGGCCCCCCATCTGCAAACGCTGGGCCCCATGGGAGCTGTGACTCAGTTTCCCGTTTGTCACGGGGCTGGCTGAGGCCCCGGCGAGTGCAAGCCATGTCAGGTTGGGCAGGAATGTGGCCCGTGTTCACATGTGTCTCTGTGTGTGTGAGAGAGAGAGAGGCGTCAGCTGGGATGCTGGGGTGGCAGAGACAGTCCGGGCTCACCCCTCAGCCTCCCTCGACCTCGACTCCCCCCACATACGGAGCCACCCCCTTCCTGGCTATCGCAGGAGTTGAGCTTCCTCTGCTGGGAGGGTTTTGTCGGAGGTTCCCTGTGGTTCCAGAAGGAAAGCTGGCTGCAGGGAGGGCCGGGCACTGGGCACCGTGTGGCTGAGCCTCTGGTGGGGGCTGCACCTCTGGTGGGGGCTGCACCGCTGGGTTCCCAGAACCCCTCTTTGCCCCCCCGCCCCCACTGCACTGGGAGGACCTGCTGAGGGGCCAGAATCTGGCTTCGGGTCCCACGGGTGGGGGCGGGGCCCCTCATTAGCACTGCAGCTGACACTGAGGGCTTCCACCTCGCTAATTGATTAAACTGTTTAGAAACCAGGCCGGCGTGGTGGGAATTGGCCCCAGCCGGGCCGTCCGCTCCCCTTCTGTGCAGGCAGCGGCCCCCGGAGTTCACCCATCAGGCGCGTTGGTGGGGTCTCGGCCCTGGCCGCCCTCGGGAACCCTTCTTTGCTCTTTTGTGTGGTCCAAAGTGGTCCTGAGAGGCGCTGGTGAGACCCTGGGGTCCTCTCCTCCCCGACCACTCACTGGGCGAGCATGGAGGGCGGCCTGCTGTGCACGGGCATGTTCCCGGGAACCCGCCTGCTGGGATTAAACCAGCCCTTGTGAAGGATGGCAGGTGGGTTCCTCATTACCAGCAGGGGCACGGGGCTGTGAGCAGGGGCACGGGGCTGTGAGCAGAGGCCCAGGAAGCAGCGCCCAGAGGCCCGAGAGCCTTCTGCTGTCCTGGGATTTTCTGCGCTGTGACCTCAGCCTCTTCCTTCCTCTCCTGTGGGATTCCCCCAACACCCCTTCCCCTCATGCCATTCCTTCCCCACCATGCTCCACGCCTGCCCTCCCCAGTGCCCCCTACCCCCAGGTCTTCCCTCTAGGACATCAGCCCAGGCTCAGTCCCGGGATAAGGGCTGAGCCTTGGTTCCCAGTGCAGCCCCTGTGCCAGCACGCAGTGGGTGCTGCCCCCGCCGGAGGAGCGGCCTGGGGCCTGGTCAGCCCTGCTGGTGTCTGGCCTGCAGCCAGCACGGGCTCTGCCATTCACCCTTGGTTCTAGGTGGGTGCCCACCCAGGCAACCTCGGAGCAGAGTGGGCTGGGCTCCGGAGGTGGGGGCGGCCACTAACAGCAGGAGGTCGTGGCAGTGCAGCTATGGCAGGGGTTCTGAGGGGCAGAAGCCAGGAGCGGGACGTGGGGACGCAGACCTGCAGGAGGACGCCGGCTCACCCAGCGGGGAGGGGATGGCTGCCCAGAGACCCTGAGCTGCCTGCTCTGCTCCCCCCACTGCTGGGACAGGGGCCCCACGGGGGATGCCAGGGAACGTGAGGAATCCGGAGTCAACACTGGGCCACTGTGTGCTGCCACCCGGGCGGGCCGTGGTTTATAAAAACAGCGGAGGCTTGGCTGGTATCAGGGCGGTGAGGTCACGGCGGCTGGGGGCTCTGGAATTTCTTCAGAAGAATTTTGCTTACCAAGCCACATACTTTCCTGGCCATCAGCTTGATCAGGGGCAAGATGAAAAATATGCTAAACAACAAAGAAACAAAAAAGCACCCAGGCTCCGGTGAGGGAGGGGCGCTGTGGGAGGGGCGGAGGGCCCAGGGAGGGTGAGGGGCCGGGAGCCACTCTGCCCAGCACTCTCCGCCGAGAGAGCCCAACGCCCCTTCCTTTCCCCTTTTAGCACTGCTGAGCGGGACTCACGTGTCCAACAAGGAGCTTTACTAAAAACCGAGGCAATAAAGAAAACACAAATGACATAAAAATAGTCAAGAGCACATTCTTGATGGTAGATAACTGGTCTCCGGCTGCAGCGGCTGCCAGGTTGGGTGTCGGCCACGTTGGCTGGGTCTGCCAGGCCCACCCACAGGCGCTGCACTTCCCTGGGCCTGACAGGGGCTATGGCGGGTCTGTGGGCGGGTGGACAAGGGTGGCGGGACCCGTGAGGGGCGTGGCGGGTCTGTGGGCGGGTGGACAAGGGTGGCGGGACCCGTGAGGGGCGTGGCGGGTCTGTGGGCGGGTGGACAAGGGTGGCGGGACCCGTGAGGGGCGTGGCGGGTCTGTGGGCGGGTGGACAAGGGTGGCGGGACCCGTGAGGGGCGTGGCGGGTCTGTGGGCGGGTGGACAAGGGTGGCGGGACCCGTGAGGGGCGTGGCGGGTCTGTGGGAGGGTGGGCAAGGGTGGCGGGACCCGTGAGGGGCGTGGCGGGTCTGTGGGAGGGTGGGCAAGGGTGGCAGGACCCCTGAGGCAATGTGTGTGCCATGCAGTGGGGCTCTATAAGAAGCAGCCCGGGCAGCTTGGGCAGGGGCAGACCGGGCAGTGCCCACAGGTCTTTGTCCACCAGAGCCTCTGTTCAACCTCAGTGTTGCTCCGGATGTGGATAGGAGGAGACACTGTCTGGGCCACAGACCAGGTGCTTCCTTCATCCTGACCACACCTGCTTCTGCCCAGGAGACGCCGCAGGGGCCGTGTTCCCCGCCCGGCTCCTCGAGTGGTTCCCAGGCTCCTCCTCCGCCCGGTTCCACCTGGAGCCGTGGGGCTGTGCCAGGGTCACCTCGCTGCAGCCGCAGCTCAGGGAGAAGCCACTGCTGGGGCTCCTGCCTCTCCCGTGCAGTGGGGCCGAGCCGAGCTCCACCAGGTCTGGACTTCTGCGCAGGGAGCTGTGCTTCCCAGGGCGGTGGGGAGGAGTCCCTGGTCCCAGCCACGGTGTGTCCTTGACCAGGACACTTGACTCTTCTGCCCCCAGACGGTCTTGTCTGCACCTCCAGAGCCCCCAGGCTTGCTCACTTGGTTCTACTTCTGGGCAGGGTGCCCTGGTATTGCTGCTGCTGGCACCTGCCGTGCCTTGGAGGGGTCTCCAGTGGGACCTCTGAGCACGGCTCTTCCTGTACCTTGAGAGGTGAGCAGAGGGCGTTTGTGGGAGAACTGGAACCTGGGGAGGAAAAACCCCAAGGCAGGCAGAGACTGTCCCTGAGTCTGTCCAGTGACCCATCGAAGCTGAGTGGTGTAGGACACGGAGGCCCGACCGGGACCTGGGGGAGAGAGGGCCTTAGTCCGGTGAGACCAGCCTGGTGGGCGCCTGGGGGAGAGAGGGCCTTGGTCCGGTGAGACCAGCCTGGTGGGGCAGAGAGGGCCTCGGTCCGGTGAGACCAGCCCAGTGGGTGCCTGGGGGAGAGAGGGCCTCGGTCTGGTGAGACCAGCCTAGTGGGTGCCTGGGGGAGAGAGGGCCTCGGTCCGGTGAGACCAGCCTGGTGGGCACCTGGGGGAGAGAGGGCCTTGGTCCGGTGAGACCAGCCTGGTGGGGCAGAGAGGGCCTCGGTCCGGTGAGACCAGCCCAGTGGGTACCTGGGGGAGAGAGGGCCTCGGTCTGGTGAGACCAGCCTAGTGGGTGCCTGGGGGAGAGAGGGCCTCGGTCCGGTGAGACCAGCCTGGTGGGTGCCTGGGGGAGAGAGGGCCTCGGTCCGGTGAGACCAGCCTGGTGGGGAAGGGAGGGCCTCGGTCCGGTGAGAGCAGCCTGGTGGGGCAGAGAGGGCCTCGGTCCGGTGAGACCAGCCTGGTGGGGCAGAGAGGGCCTCGGTCCGGTGAGACCAGCCTGGTGGGGAAGGGAGGGCCTCAGTCCGGTGAGGAGACCAACCTGGTGGGTCCATGCCACTCTCGCCTGCTGTCAGGGCCTGCCCTTCTCTCCGGCCTCCAGCTGCTTTGCCCCAGCCCAGCCTTCACGCGCCTCAGCTGCCTCCCCCTACCCCGAGCTTGAGTCCAGCTGAGCTGCACGTGGCTTTCCCGGTGGAGCAGACTCTGTCTGATTTCCCGACGGCCGGCACCCCCCAGGGCTTGCTCCCCGCCGTGGAACAGCCCCTTGGGGCCAGGTATGTACTCCAGGCCGTGGCCCGGCAGTGCTGGGAAGTGCCGGTCATGGCTGCTGCACGTGGGTTGCCGTCTGCGAGAGGCCTGTGGTGTTTGCTGCGGGCGGAGGACACTGAGGACAGATAATGGGCGACTAGTCCCAGATGCGGCCATGACTGGGGTGCATGTGGGAAAGCTCGTCCAGGGACACCCCCCACTATGGCCTGGCGCCTGTCCCGCAGGAAGAGCTTCGGGGCGGTGGGAAGGGGGAGTGGCCCCAGCTGCAGAGGCAAGGAGTGTTGGTGGCCGGGCGGCAAGAGGGACGGGAGGTCAGGCTGACGGTCCACTGGCGAGAGCCCTTCAGACGAAGATAGCGTGGACCCCCTGCCCCATCCCAACACAGGCCCCAGATGCCCTGAAACCCCAGGGGCTCAGCCCAAACCATGAGCAGGAAGCGTTGCTTTACTGAGAAACCATAAAAATGTAGAATTCAACCTCAAACCCTGCTGCGGCCGATACTGAAGGTTAGAAATGAGCAGGTGGGGCCGGGCGCGGTGGCTCACGCCTGTAATCCCAGCACTTTGGGAGGCCGAGGCAGGCAGATCACGAGGTCAGGAGATCGAGACCATCCTGGCTAATACGGTGAAACCTGATCTCTACTAAAAATACAAAAAAAAATTGGCCGGGCGCGGTGGCGGCGCCTGTAGTCCCAGCTACTCGGGAGGCTGAGGCAGGAGAATGGCGTGAACCCGGGAGGCGGAGCTTGCAGTGAGCTGAGATCGCGCCACTCACTCCAGCCTGGGCGACACAGTAAGACTCTGTCTCAAAAAAAAACAAAAAACAAAAAACACGAAAAGAAAATGAGCAGGTGGGTCTTTCCCAGGTTCCCTGCGGCCTGTGGCCCCACACATGATGGCCCTCAGCTCAGCCCCAGCCCCCACGGCAGCTGTGGCACCTCGAGCCGCCCAAGATAGCTGCCATGTGCTGGGCCTGATGCTGGGCAGGGCCTGGAATCCCAGGTGTGAAGATGGGCCTGGGTGGTGGCTGCTGGATCTTGTCACAGACGTGCCACCTGCTTCCCAAAACTGGGCACCAGGGGTCTGAGAGGTCGCTGTGGGAAGATCGCTTGTTCCAGGGACCCTGCAGGGTCTTACACGCGTGGCTTAGCGTTTGCTCCTGGGTGGTGATGATGCCCCATCCTGTGTTGCCCCGACCCTGGTCCCCCAGATGGTAAACGGCCTTGGGACGGCCTGGTCAGGAGACACAGAGAGCTGTCCCTGCTGCAGAGCCGAGGGGCCGCCACACTGGGCGTCCATCAGTCTTCTCGAAGCACCACCTGTGCTGGTGGACTGGGAAGGGTGTGGGTGACCCTTGTGACCCACCAGGGTCTTGTGACTGTTTAATGCCCTGGCCCAGGTTCTACCAGTCCTACTGCAGACCAGCCCTGCTCATTCCTCCCTCTGGCTGTGAAGATGGAAGCCCACGGGTTGGCTGCCTCGGGCCAGGGCTGCCATGCAGGGAAGCCTGGGGAGGGCTGTGGCACTGCCCCCATGGGCCGTGGTATCTCCCCAGGACCCTGCCTCTCTGGATCTCCTGCACGCACCCCGGCCTCGCCTGAAAACCCCACGTACAGCAAAGCGGTGGTGTCTTGGGGCAGGCTGGGCTCTGCCTGGGGCACCATGGGTGGCGTATGCCTCAGTTTCCCCAGTCTTGATGAGAGGGAGCTGGGGTTGCTACTGGTCACTCAGGCTCCAGGCAGACCAAGGCTCACTTCTGTCCACTCCCTGGCCCCCTTCCCAGGAGTCCCACCGGTTCCTGGCTGGGGTCTGGAATCTGTTCTCCCAGGACAGGACCTGCCCTCCCCTCCACTTTCTGCCTGCAAGCTCTGTGGTCCTTCCCTGCCTTGAGCCCAGGGGTCCCTGTGCTCCTGGTCCAGCCTCCCTGCTCAGGGCCGAGGGCACCGGGAGGATGGTGGTTGCAGAAGAATATGGGAGGCCGGGCGCGGTGGCTCAGGCCTGTAATCCCAGCACTTTGGGAGGCCGAGGCTGGCGGACGACTTGAGGCTGTGCACCCGCACCGGACACAGAATCGAAGGAAACAGGCGGGACATACCCTGACTGCACCAGTGCAGCGCGTCTCGGGATCCTGGGTTTTCAGAGATCACGCTGCGGGGGAGGGCTGGTGCCGTCCTGGGTCGGAGGCCGGAAGCGAGGCATAGGCAGAAATTTGCAGGAAGGGTCCCCGAGCGGCCCGGGAGGGGCCTCCTCGCCAGGGTCCCCAGCGAAGCACTTCGCTCATGGGCCCCGGCCCTGAGAGGAGCTCCTGCCTCTTCCCACTCGGAGAGCGCCCACAGGAGGCTTGGCCTGGTGTTTCCCGATGAGATGGGGGCACGTTCCGGGAAGCGGTGAGCAGGCCCGGCAGGCATCAGATGTGGGGCTTCCTGTCTTCGGTGAATGTGCCCCTTGAGCGGGGTCTGGGGTGGAGAGTTGGGGAGGGGAGCCCCACTCCCCTTCTCCTTGTTGTTCTTTTTTTTTTTTTTTTTTTTTTTTTTTTTTTTTGAGACGGAGTCTCGCTCTGTCACCCAGGCTGGAGTGCAGTGGCCGGATCTCAGCTCACTGCAAGCTCCGCCTCCCGGGTTTAGCCATTCTCCTGCCTCAGCCTCCCGAGTAGCTGGGACTACAGGCGCCCGCCACCTCGCCCGGCTAGTTTTTTGTATTTTTTAGTAGAGACGGGGTTTCACCGTGTTAGCCAGGATGGTCTCGATCTCCTGACCTCGTGATCCGCCCGTCTCGGCCTCCCAAAGTGCTGGGATTACAGGCTTGAGCCACCGCGCCCGGCCCTCCTTGTTGTTCTTGGCAGCTGGACTCGGGCAACTGCCTCCACCCTCTGGAGGGGCCTCCCCCTGTGCTGGCTGTGGATCAGAGGGGCCACGGAGAGGGGTCCACCGGTCCAGGCGGGGGTGGGCCTGGAAGGCCCAGGCGTGGGCGAGAGGGGTGCGTGGGAGGACGCCCGATGCCTCAGGGCCCCCGGTCAGCAGCAAGGCAGGACTCTCCTCTGGGCGGCGATGGCCCTGCACGAGGTCCCTGCGCCGTCTGTTTGCATGCGGAGAGGAAAGGATCACGCGACCGTGGGAATGTTGGCCACCTGAAGGGTGAGTCCCACAGCCTAGAGGCTGGAGCATGGGGACCAGGAGGCGTTTCTTAGTGGAAGGGACTGGGGCTCATGCAGCCCCCCAGCCCCCGACACGACGCCCTGGCTCATCCCAGGTGATGAGGCTGCTGAGTCTGAACCGATGACAGTGGACGGGTGGCAGCCGGTTCCCAAAGAGTGGTCGGGCCTGGGACCCAGGTGACTCTGGGAGATGTGGTCACAGTCACAGCCATCTGTGGGCCTTTGGGGTTCAAAACAGTGAGAGTCACAGGAGACAGAAGGGATCTGAGCTTGCGATTGCTCCTCCCGGCTCTGGGACACCCGTCCCATCTCCTACCAAGGGTTCCCCGTTCCTGGCGAGCTGGAAAGTGGCTTCATGGGCAGAAAACGAGGGCAAAGGGAGCAGCGTGCTGTGAGAGACGTCCCAGCACCCACCCTCCCTGCCAGCTCCCTTGGGCCTTTCCTCCCTCCCAGCCCCACCCACACCAGGGGCTTCTCTCACTGTCTCTCCTGGGTTTAACTCAGGGCGAGGCTGGCCAGCAGGGGCTGACCAGTGTGTGTCGAGGAGCCTCTCCCAGTGGCCGGCAGCACGGGCAGGGAGCTCACAGGCTGGGCCCTGAGACCGGGTCCTGTCTGAGAAGGAGGCAGGGATGTGGCCCCCACCCCTCCTGCCTGGGACCCTGCCTTAGGCCCACTCTAATGACCTAATTTGAATTTGATTGAATGTAAATCTGAATTTGCTTGAAGATGTGATTTCCAAGTGAGGCCTCCCCCTGTGGTACTGAGAGTTAGGACTCCATCTTATCTTTCCTGGAGACACGTTCAAGCAATGACAGGGTTACACGTACGCTTCAGTAAACACGACATTCTCTGTGGTGTTTAGTTGTAGAACTCCCAGTCAGAGCTGCTGCCCCAGCACAGTGGGGTTCAGCGACATGCACTGGTTTTAGGAGTAAATTCGAAGCGACAGAAGTGTTTGCACTGGCCCTGGGTGCAGCCTGCGTCTTCAGCCCTGGGGCACTGATGCTGGGCAGCTTCTCGCTTCCCTCCGGAAGGGACTCAGGAGCCAGGTGGTGGGGAAGCCGGCAGCTTGGCTGAGGCGGCCATGGTGGTCCGGCTCTGCGACCGCTCCCACAGTGCGGGGCTGCCCCTCAGGCGGTGTGCAGGGTGCAGCCGCCCAGGGCCAACTTGCAGTCATATTGGTAACCACTTTTAATGACATGCTAATTAGGGGGCGGGTTATTCAGATATAGCTGGAGGATGGGCAGTCGCTTCTAGGTGTTGCCAAGGCAGTGAGCGGCTGGAGGTGGCCTCGGCGTCCCTTCCAGTTTGTCCTGTCTTTGGTCGGTCCGGGGACCAGGCTCGCCTGTCTCCTACGTCAATACCACGTTTTCTGTGTCAAAACAGTCGAGTAGAAATAAACAGCGACAGCACTGTGACTAGAAAAGTGAAGAAACAACTTATTTCCGCTTTCTGATTTGTTGTGACCTCAGCACTTTTGTTTGTGTTTGACATTTAAACAGCGTGACAGTGTAAACTCTGAGACGTGATTTTTATTTCGTAAAGGTGCACATTTTAGCTCATTCATGAAACTGATTTTGAAGTTCTTTAAAACAGAATTTAGTAGACCTTAAGAATTGTTAATTGTTTGCAACTAAAGACCAATCCAAGAGAATAAAGCGTTGCACCAGTGGTAGGGTTTTGCAGTTGCCTAATTGTACCTTTTACAGATGTTTCCTTTTATTAAAACTCACTAGTCACTGGATCTGCTATTCAACATGGTGATGGGATGGAATTATGTGTGACGACTGTGTTCCCTGAAAAGACATGTTCGCGTCCTAACCCCCGGGGCCTGTGAATGTGGCTGTATTTGGAAACAGGGTCTCTGCAGACATGATCAAGCTAGGATGATATCATAAGGACAGGCCCTAATCCAATATGACTGGTGTCTTTCCGAGAAGAAAACAGAGACACAGAGGGTGAGGCCCATGTGAAGACAGAGGCAGAGATTGCAGCACTGTGGCCAAAGGCCAGGAGCGTCTGATCCACCAGAAGCTGGAAGACGCAGGGCAGGGTCCCCTGAGAGCGGCCGTGGGGAGCTCCCTCAGGCAGACACCTCGTGGCCCTGCAGCTCCTCGATTGCAGACTCTGGCCTCCAGAGCCGTGAGACGGCACAATTCTGTTGTTTTAAGCCACCTTGTTTGTGGTCATTTGTGCCGGCAGTGCCGGGACCGTCACGCATGGGCCACTCACTGCCGTATTGGGTTAGACCCTTGCACTGGGGGCTTCGGGAACCTGACTGGGTTGGCTGCTGGACAGCGGACTGTGGGGGCTTCGGGGGGTGTTGGCGCAGGCGTGGAAGGTGCCCCTGCTGGGATGGGGGTCCCTCTGTCCCCTTCCCCCTTGGGAGAGAGGGCCCTCATGGGGCTGCCCAGGACACAGAGCTACTTATAAAATCCTGCCCCCATTGCAGCCTAGGGCTCCTGCTGGGGGCAGAGTCCAGGAGCCTCGGGACAACATGTGGACTCAGGATGTCCAAGTCTCAAAGGAGAGGAGCCTGGGGAGCTTGGGATGAGGCTCGTCCGCAGCCTGAATTTTCTTCCTTTGCCGTCACCTGTTGCCCCTCTGGGAGCCACCGTGGAGAATGAGGAACGTTCCAGGTGGACTCAGCAATACCACTGCAGCCTTGAGGGGGCCGGGCAGACGGGCACGCGGTGTCACACACAGGTGCTGGACGGGAAGTGGGCTGAGGGCCAGTGCAGGGGGGGGCAGCCACTGGACCTGGCTGACCAGAGCAGAGAAGGTCTATGAAGAGAGAGGAGAGAGGAAGATACAGAAGGATTTAAAAATAGGGCTTTGTAATTTTCAAACAGCACAAAGTATGCTATGAAAGAAAGACAAAATTTTTAAAGTTAGCTAAAATCCCATCACCTAGAGATAAACACAGATGACATTTTAAAGTTGCACCCGAGTTAAACAGTGGCTTTGAGCATCCTGAGTAGATGAGCACTCTCTAGTTTTCTGAGTGGGGAGTTTCGTGACAAAGCTGTTGCTTTGGGTGGAGGACGGGGGCAGTGTGGGCACTGGTGGGGGAAGGGGGGCACAGGGCTCTGGGTGAGAACAAGCAGAGGGAGGCTCACACTGTGACAGCAGGTCCCAGCCTCTACCAGCAGGACAGACCAGATCTCTCAGCCTCTGAACTCTGTTCGGGTAAATGGGATTATGACTATGAGTGACTGGAAGGCCCCACTTGGTGCTGAGTGCACTTGGACCCATGTTATGTCTGTGGCACAACCGCTCAATGAGGTCTGCACGATCATTGCAGATGATCACTGCACGATCGTTCCTCACTGCAGGATCGTTCCTCACTACACGATCGTTCCTCACTGCAGGATCGTTCCTCACTACACGATCGTTCCTCACTGCAGGATCAGTCCTCACAGCAGGATCAGTCCTCACTGCACGCTCAGTCCTCACTGCAGGATCAGTCCTCACTGCAGGATCAGTCCTCACTGCAGGATCAGTCCTCACTGCACACTCAGTCCTTACTACACGATCGTTCCTCACAGCAGGATCAGTCCTCACTGCCTGATCGTTCCTCACTGCAGGATCAGTCCTCACTGCAGGATCAGTCCTCACTGCAGGATCAGTCCTCACAGCAGGATCAGTCCTCACTGCAGGATCAGTCCTCACTGCAGGATCGTTCCTCACTACATGATCGTTCCTCACTGCAGGATCAGTCCTCACTGCAGGATCAGTCCTCACTGCAGGATCGGTCCTCACTGCAGGATCAGTCCTCACTGCAGGGTCATTGCAGATGATCACTGCACCATTATTCCTCACTGCTCGAGGGAGGACCACAGCACAGAGAGGGTGAGCCACTGGCCCAGGGCACGTAGCTGTGAGGGGGGAACTAGGAATTCTCATCCAGCCTTTGGGACAGTTACACGTGGACTAGATGTGACGGATCTCGAGCCACGTTGACCATTGAGTCCCTGTCCCCTCAGTGGGTTTCAGAAGAGAGGCTGCCCCTCTCCCGCATCTCAGGAGCTCAGAGGCCCTGGGACCGGCAGACAGTTCTTGGCCAGGTGGCTGCTCCTGGGGTCACATCATTTGGGGGTGCTGGCCTGGCATGCAGGCGCCCCCGTGCCTGTGGGGTCCTCTCTGGGTTGGCCTTCTGGGGACGGTGGGAGGACCCTGATCTGCCTGGTTGGTGCTGCCTGAAGAGGCGTGTCCTCACCCTTCACTTTGCCTTTCAGAGCCCCCAGAGCACGGTCACCCACAACCCCAGCCTGGCCTGGCCTCAGTCCCGTTGGCCACCCTTGCTCAGGGATCGCTGGGGGTCCTTGGATCTCAGACCACGCAGGGCCTCCCTTTGCTGAACAGGAAAACAGGACGGCCACCCTCGGGCCACCGGCCATGAGCACCACAGCGGCAGGTTCTCGTCTGGGCTGGATGTGTCAAGGCCGGGTTTGGGGGCCAGAGGCTCCCCAGCAGGCCTCCCACTGGCCACAAGACACAGGCAGCCCCTCAGCCCCGCAGCCACGTCCTCTCTGACAGGGCCCCTCTTGCCCCAGGCCCAGCCAGGCCACCACGGCCAGCTCCACGCACACATCTGGCTGAGTACACACGCCAGGCTGCGGGGCGGTGTCACAGCCCAGGAATGCAGGAAGACGTCTGGGGTTCTGGCACCAAGGCATGGCCGTGCACCAAGAATGTGCCTTGTAGAGACATAATTATGCATTGGGGGAACACGGCATAACAAACCCAGTGGATGCCACCGATTCCGCTTACTTTACTGAGCGCTGAGAGGACAGCAAAGTGCAGCAGCTGGAAAAGTGTCTCTGACCCTCAGAGGGGAGGGCACTGGCTGGTGGGGACGGAGGGATGCCTGGGCATGGGTGGGCACAACCGTGGGGGTGCTGGCCTGGGGGCGCCTCTGCCCCTCCCCAGGGGAGGAGGAAGGAGGCCGGGCGAGGGCGTGGGCGGCGCTGTCCTGGCGGATGGCTGAGGAACCAGGGTGCAGCCGCAAGTGCGTGGCAGCGTGGCAGAGCGGCTGAACAGCCTCATTGTGTGGAGTGAGGCCGAAAGGCCGAGGGGGCAGGCGGGGGAAGACGCACATTTCATAACTTCTGTTCCATTGTGAAAGGGCTGCCTGCCCCTTTCAGAAAACTTAGAAATCACAGCAGGTCTCCAGCAGGGAAAGCAGTGCATGGGGGAGGGGTCTTATCTCTGGGCTGCGCTGTCTCCCCACCCAAAGCCCACGGCCGTCAGCCTTCCGGGCATTTCTGTCAGAACTTTAAGCCACATGTCTGTGTGTCTGTCCGTGCATACAAACACATCGATGTTTATGTGTGTGCTCACATCACTGGGGTCATGTTATATGTGTTGTAAAAATTACTTTTTAACTTGTGTAATTTGTATTTTATATGTATATAAAACAAACTCTACCATCTTAACTGTTGTTAAGTCTACAGCTTGGTGGCATGAAATACATTTACATTAACTAACTGTCAATTTCCAGGATGTTTTATCTTCCCTCACCGAGACTCTGTCCCCGTGGAACACGAACTTCCCAGTCCCCCTCCCCCAGCACCCACCGCTCTGCTTCCGTCTCCACGAAGCGGACGACCTGGGGCTGCACATGAGTGGAGTCACGCAGGATTTGCCCTTATGCGTCTGGGCTATTTCCCTCGGCACAGTGTCCTCGGGGCTCATCCGTGCCATCGCAAGCGTCTGACTTTCCTTCCTCTTCAAGGCTGGGTAACGGCCCTTCATGTGGCCAGACCGTGTTTTATTCACTCATCTGGCGATGGTCTTTTTGGCTGTTGTGAGTAATGTGGCTGTGAACGTTTGTGTCTTGTTCTGTACAAAGCAAAACACACATTTTCATTCTTTCCAAAATGTCCTTATGTTTCCTGTTGAATGCCCTGGACTCAGGATTTGGGGGAGCCGGTCATTATCACACCCAGGGTTTTCGCAGGAAAGAGCCTCAAGCCTTTTGTGCTCTCCAGACACGTCCTCCCCACGGTCGGCTGCTCAGAAATTTTTCTCTCTGGAGGACTGGGGGGTCTCTCTAGCCTGGCCATCCTGAGTCCAAGTTTCTTTGCCCTGACAACAGACAAGCGAGCGAGGAGCCCCTCTCAGTCCACGAGCTGATCCTTCGGAGGCTGGGGTTGCAAACCCTGATGCTTGGTGGGCTGGGGTCTACCTCCGGGACCCCCTCCTTCAGAGTGAGGGCTGGTGCAGGTTTTCTTTTCTCCTCACCTGAGAGTTTTTTCTGCTGTCTGAGAGAAGAGGGTGAAGGCTCCATGGCTCTGCAGGAGCCTGGCAAAGAGGATGGGGTCTGGGGTCCTGAGCCTGCCCAGCGGCCCCACCCTGCACTGACCTGTGGGAGAACGGCCTCTTGGCAGGTCAGTCCTGGTGGCGGCTTCCCTGGCGCGAGGGGCTGGGTTCCAGAGCCTGGCTTTCCCCCCCTACAGCAGGCAGGGCTGACAGGGGCCCCAGAACCAGGGACTGTAGCTCTGGGAGGTGGCCTTGGGGAACCATTTTCCCAACGGGCGGGCCCTTTTGTTCTCCTGTCTGTGCACGCAGGGCACCCAGGTCCCAGGATGGACCCTATTTTGAGAGATTTATTTACTTTTTTTTCTTTTGAAAGGGCCGTGGCCAGGCAGAACGTTGAAGCAGAAGGAGCCAGACAGTAACTGCTCTCTCAGAAAGCTCGCCAGGTGTGTACAGAGCGGGGCAGGAGCCAGGTCTGCAGGAGGGCCGGTGGGGAAAGGCCATGCGGTCTGCAGCCGGGGGCCAGGCCGTGCTCAGTGCTGTGTGGTGGGGACACCAGGAAAGGCTGTGGGGGGTCTTGGGAGTCGACGCCCTCCCTGAGGGGCCCTAAGTCCCTGCCAGCGGGTGGAACCAGAGGGTCCCTGGAACAGTCTGTGTGGACCCCCAGGGTCCCCTCCCCATCCCCCGGGCGTTGGCCTCCTGCAGGATGCTGACCTGACTGCGGTGTGTGGGGGTGTGCGAATCACCAACGACAACCTTCAGTCCAGGAAAACCATGCTGTGTTCCTCGGAGGAGTCTGGCTTTTCCCGTCCCGGCTGGGGATGTGGGACCCTTTTAACCTACTTTCAAGAGCAGGTTTCGAGGGGCTTGTTTTTTAAAATCACAAAACAAATGTAACTATTGTTCTCCTACTGATGAAATTATCCATTTTCACGACCCAGGGATGATCTATTTTCATCCTTTCGTGTAGGCCACTGTGGACCTTTTCTCCTTTTATGCACACAACAGTATGTTTTCAGGCTTTTCCAAATCAGGAGCACGTTTTATAAATATGTATATAATTTTCTGGATTGATTTTAAAATGAAATCTTGGGACAGACTTCCATGACCGTGACTATGGAGGTACCTCACTCAGGCTAACAGTTGTGCAGGTTTTTATTTTGTGAACATAATCAATGGATGTTAAGATTTTAGGTTCCCTTTTTCCTTGCATTACAAACAATGCTTTTTCTCTCCTTCTCCCTTTGCATACACTCCCAGCAGTGTCAGTGAGCTGGGGCCTCGTACTCCTGGGTACGGCGGGGCGCGAGGCTGGTACGGGGAGCTTCTCCTAGACTGCGTGGCCCCTGAGCAACGTTCCTAGTGTGCAAAGGCCTCTCCTGGTTTATGGAAAGGATCCAGAGGGGGGAAGAGCCTTGCAGCCCGCATGACGTTGGGCCAGTGTTTCCTCCTGCTGAGGCCCTCGCTTCCCACCAGATCTGGGGCTGCTTTTCACGTCTCAGCCCCAGCCCGGGTCCAGCCTCTGTCTGCAGGGCCTGCTCAGAGTGTGTCTGAGTGTGGCCTCGCCCTCTGTTCCCAGCCCCAATCCATGGATGTGAATAAAACGGAAACCAGAATTCGGGAGCCTGAGAGGCCAGGGTTCCAATCTCTGTAACCTCAGGACAGAGGGCTGGGGGCAGGGGGGCCTGTGTGACAGGCCAGGGGAAATGTGGGGCAGTGTGACAGGCCAGGGGAAACGGAGAGCTGTAGCCATAAGTGGGCTGAGGCCCAGGGTGTCCCCTGGCCAGTCTCTTCTGCACAGGCCCTGAGACCAGGGATTCCTCCCACCTTGCTCTGGGCACTGGGGGCTCAGCTCAGTCCTGTTCCAGCCCCACTTTGATGCCCAGGAAGTCCCAGGATAAAATCGCAGGGACAGAAGCTGGGGCTACTGCTAAGACCTTTTGACATGGAAATGCTGATTCGGAGGCTCAGGGGCTTCCCACTCAGCTCCCTCGGGAGGCCTAGGGCCAGGGCGTCAGGTTGGGGTGCCCAAGCCTGTTCTCCGTGCCGGAGGGCCGGTGTCCAGGGGCCAGTGCCCAGGCCAGGGCTCACCCGAAAGGCCTGGAGCCTCACACGCTCATGTAGGAAGTGCGCTTGGGAGCCTGGGTGGCCCCTGCAGTTGTTTTGGGAAGATTTTGCTCTGATTTTTTCCTGCATAGCCAAGGTAAGTGCAGTTTTTGCCCTTTATTCATTGGAGAGTCTGGCCTGTCCTGCCAAGCATAGCGTTTCCATCACGCTGGCCATGAGCACCCGAGGGTGTCCCAGGGCCACGCAGCCTGCTGGAAACCAGATAGACCTCAGTGCTCCTGGAGCCATGCAGGCTGCTGGAAACCAGATAGACCTCAGTGCTCTACCGCTGCTCTGGCCCACAGGACCCTGCAACCCTCCTTGAAGGGGCAGGTCTGCTGGTAGGGGGGGCACAGGGGACCAGCCGCCCACAGACACGCTGGGCACCCACATGGTGGAGTCCTCTTGGCCACAGCAAGGGATGTAGCCCCCGACGGACTCAAAATGTGAAGCCCAGAGAAAGCCGCCACACAGGAGCACGCGGGGGTCCCAGGACAGGCACAGCCACCCACACAGCCGCAGGTGGGGTCCTGGGGCTGGGGCTGCTGACAGGCGTGGGTTTCTTTTGGGGCGATAACAATGTTTCGGAACTAGGTAGAGGTGATGGTTGCATAACATTCCAAATAGACTAAAAATCACTGAGGTGTACATTTTTAAATGGTTAAATTTATATGTGAATTTTACCTCAATAAAAACATAAAACCTGTTTGCAGAGCTCCCTGAGGCCAGATCCCCCAAACCCT
This sequence comes from Macaca mulatta, assembly GCF_049350105.2. Classification (NCBI taxonomy): domain Eukaryota; kingdom Metazoa; phylum Chordata; class Mammalia; order Primates; family Cercopithecidae; genus Macaca; species Macaca mulatta. The sequence goes on from NC_133421.1 coordinate 92,868,438, forward strand.
TGAGGGCAGGACCTCTCCTCTGTTTACTGTGCCCCCTCAACATGGCACGGACTTCCCATGGCCAGGGCTCCCCAGCCAGGTTCTTAGGGAGGAGGCAGAGCAGGACAGGAGGAGGCGGGGTCAGGACAGGAGGAGGCGGGGTCAGGACGGGAGGAGGCGGGGTCAGGACAGGAGGCGGGCCGGAAAAGAGGAGGCAGAGTCAGGACAGGAGGAGGCAGAGTCAGGACAGGAGGAGGCAGGGTCAGGAGGGGAGGAGGCGGGGTCAGGAGGGGAGGAGGCGGGGTCAGGACAGGAGGCGGGGCAGGAAAAGAGGAGGCAGAGTCAGGACAGGAGAAGGCAGAGTCACGACAGGAGGAGGCAGGGTCAGGAGGGGAGGAGGCGGGGTCAGGACGGGAGGAGGCGGGGTCAGGACGGGAGGCGGGGCAGGAAAAGAGGAGGCAGAGTCAGGACAGGAGGAGGCGGGGTCAGGACAGGAGGAGGCAGAGTCAGGACAGGAGGAGGCAGGGTCAGGAGGGGAGGAGGCGGGGTCAGGAGGGGAGGAGGCGGAGTCAGGACAGGAGGCGGGGCAGGAAAAGAGGAGGCAGAGTCAGGACAGGAGGAGGCGGGGTCAGGACAGGAGGAGGCGGGGTCAGGAGGGGAGGAGGCGGGGTCAGGACAGGAGGCGGGGCAGGAATAGAGGAGGCAGAGTCAGGACAGGAGGAGGCGGGGTCAGGACAGGAGGAGGCGGGGTCAGGACGGGAGGAGGCGGGGTCAGGACGGGAGGAGGCGGGGTCAGGACAGGAGGCGGGGCAGGAAAAGAGGCAGAGTCAGGACAGGAGGAGGCAGAGTCAGGACAGGAGGAGGCATGGTCAGGAGGGGAGGAGGCGGGGTCAGGAGGGGAGGAGGCGGGGTCAGGAGGGGAGGAGGCGGGGTCAGGAGGGGAGGAGGCGGGGTCAGGACAGGAGGCGGGGCAGGAAAAGAGGAGGCAGAGTCAGGACAGGAGGAGGCAGGGTCAGGAGGGGAGGAGGCAGGGTCAGGAGGGGAGGAGGCGGGGTCAGGACGGGAGGAGGCGGGGTCAGGAGGGGAGGAGGCAGGGTCAGGAGGGGAGGAGGCGGGGTCAGGACAGGAGGAGGCAGGGTCAGGAGGGGAGGAGGCGGGGTCAGGAGGGGAGGAGGCGGGGTCAGGACAGGAGGCGGGGCAGGAAAAGAGGAGGCAGAGTCAGGACAGGAGGAGGCGGGGTCAGGACAGGAGGAGGCAGGGTCAGGAGGGGAGGAGGCGGGGTCAGGACGGGAGGAGGCGGGGTCAGGAGGGGAGGAGGCGGGGTCAGGACGGGAGGAGGCGGGGTCAGGAGGGGAGGAGGCGGGGTCAGGACAGGAGGCGGGGCAGGAGGAGGCGGGGTCAGGACAGGAGGAGGCAGAGCAGGACAAAAGGAGGTGGAGCCAGGATGGGAGGCAATATGATTAGGTAGCTCCCTGTAAAATTTGCTGGGTTTAAGATTATCTTATTTCAAAAGTTTGTGCTATGTTGTTTTAACGAAGACTTTAACTGAAAGGAATGTTCATTCACTGAAATTAAGTGAGCACCTACTCCTTGTGCAGGGCTGTGTTTCATGTGTGGCTCTAGGGGCTGGCTGACTGTGAAAGATGCTTGTGCAAAATTACGGGGCTGTGTGAGGAGGTAATTCAGAAGATGTCCCCTGATGGGGTACCATTAACTATCAAGAGTGTTGGGATGGGGGTTCATGGCAGAGAGGGGTGCCTGGGTGGACCAGAGGTTGCAGCCAAGCATGTGGAAGAGATGGAAGGCAGACTTGGGAAGTGGGGATACTGTGTGGGTAAGAGCTGGGGGTGGGCCTGAGTCCCTTCCAAACCTGTGGGACAGCTAAGGACATGACGGCCACCAGCTGCCCTACCTCCCAGGGGGACAGGCCTCCTGCGACTGGTTGGGCTAGGGGCTTGGTTTCCCTTTTGGGGGTGGGTCGGCACTGTGTCCATCCAGCTGCCCTTTATGTTTGGGAACCTTGGCTGTTTGAGCCACAAAGTCAGGCCCAGGCTGCCCCATTTACCTGACAGACCCTGAGAATCAGGACTTTTGCTCAGAACTTACAAATGCAGAATATAGTGGGAACCATTTCACTGCCTTGTAATTAGGGGCAACGTCACAAGGCCTTGGCCACCTTCAAAACGAGAAGCTCAGGGTGATACTTCAACGCCTGTGTCGTCTATATGGAGCCTTCTGTAGCGTTCTAGAAGACGGGGTCCCAGTTCATTTCCATAGGGTGAAAAATATTGCAGTTCCTCCAGCTCCCTCCCGTTTGAACTGCACAGCCTCCCTGAGAATGTGGTTTCGCCTCTGAGCCGGGCAGCGTGTGCAAGCTTCATCAGACTGGAAGCCTGTCAGTCTCCAAACCTCTGTGACACAACTTTTCCTGGTTGGTTTAAGCCTGAACAGGGTGGGTGTTAGTCCACTTTTACGCTGCTGTAAAGAACTTCCCGAGACTGGGTAATTTATAAAGGAAAGAGATTTAATTGACTCACAGTTCCGCATGGCTGGGCAGGCCTCAGGAAACAATCACAGCAGAAGGCCGAGGGAGGCAGCCACCTTTTTAACAAGGTGGCAGGAGAGAGGATGATGCAGGAGGAGCTACCAGACACCTATAGAGCCATCAGGTCTCATGAGAACTCACTCACCATCATGAGAACAGCACGGAGGAAACCGCCTCCCTGATCCAATCACCTCCGCCTCGGCTCTCCCTCGACATGTGGGGATTAGGATTATTCTGATTCAAGACGAGATTTGGGTGGGGACACCACCAAACCAAACCAGTGGAGATGGGCATCTTGGCTGAGCCGGAGGTCAGAACAGCACTGAATTTAAACACCTTTTTAGATATTTAACAGCCAATCACAATCAATTGTATTATCTACAGGACGGTGCTCGTGAAACTTCCCAATAGTTCTGATGAGGAAGAGGAGTGTGCTGCTTGTGTGCACGTGCAGTTCGACGAAAGGAATGATCTCCCCTGTGTGTCCTGTGGGCAGATGTCCTGCACCGTCCCTGGGGCTGTGGACCTGGCCATTCTGCAAACACATCGGACTTTCTTTTTTTCCTTTTTAAGTATAACTCACGAGAAGTCCTGGGATCTCCATGGCTGTACCTAGGGAGGAGAATCTCTTCAGTGTGGAAAGGAGGCATTGGTGAGGGTTGTAGAAGCCCAGCACAGGAGTGCTGGGAGAGGGCGGGTGGTGTGTGTGATGGGCGCAGCCCATCCCAAATACGAGAGGGTGTGCCACTGCGTAGTGCCCAGAAACACACACATAGCATCCCGTTGGACGGCTTTAGCAGGACGCTTCAAAACAGCCAGGAGGTGATACTTCACACCACTGTGAATCCTGTTCCTCTGAAAACTAGCACATCTTTTTGAGACAGCCTCAATCTCCTGGGCTCAAGCGATCCTTCCACCTCAGCCTCCTGAGTGGCTGGGACTACAGGCATGCACTGCCATGCCCAGCTAATTTTTTTTTTTTTTTTAAGTAAACACGGGGTCTTTCTTTATTGCCCAGGTGGGTCTTGAACTCCTGGGCTCAGGTGGTCCTCTTGCCTCGGCCTCTCAAAGTACTGAGATTACAGGCGTCAGACACTGCACCCGGCCACATTTTTTATGTGTATGATTCCCAATAGGGGTTTAGGGAAGGGAAGAGATAGCAAAAAGACAAGTTCTCGTCTCAAATCAGTACCCCCGCCCCCACAAAAACCCCAACCCAAAAGCCTCACCGTAATTATCTTTAGGAATTTCCACCCTTTCTCCCTAGGAAATTTGAGATGGGTGGTGGGTGGAAGGGTCTCGTGCTCCCCTAGAAGCACTGAAGGAGGGGGAGGCGCCAGCGTCCGCCCTTTGTATTGGGTTTAAGCAGGTGCTGTCTCTGGCGCATGGGGCCAGGGCCGGATGTCTAAACACCAGAGCAGCCCAGGATTCGTCGCAGAGGGGAGCAGGGTGTATCTTACGGGGGCCGATGGTGCAGGCAAACCTCAGGGTCTGCGGTTTTTGTGGTTGCCTCGAGTCTCATCCAGGCTGGGCTGTCTCGGAACCGGGTCTCCTGTCCAGCGTTTGCATGGTGTCTTTAAAAATCACAAAACATATGGAAGTGGTGGACAAAGACTTTTCAACTTTGGCGATTCTGTTCTTCCCAAAGGTGCAGAGAGCCTGCAAGGTCAGGAGCTGTGCGATGAGCTTGCTAGAAGGTCAAGGGTGAAAACAGCCCTAGTGTGGCTCCCAGGTATGGCCGGCTGACCTGCCCAAAGCCAGGTGTGGAGCGGTGGTGCCCACACAGCTTGGAGCTGGTGGCACAGGGCCCGGTGTTCCTCGGAGAGTCAGATCTGTCTCCGTGGGCTCGCCTCCTGTGTGAGCGGTGGGTCGTGCGCGTGGGGCGGCGGGACACCTGGCCGGTGTTCCAGGGGGTGACTGACTTGCGATTCTTCTTCTGAGTGGGCACCCAGCCTCCTTCGACGCCCCGGGTGGGGAGAGGGAGGGGCGGAGCTTGTCCCTGGTGCTCAGACGCTTCTCAGGTCACGCCAGGGCCGTGCCCTCAGGCCGCTCCACCTTGGACAAGTCGTTTGGCCTCGCTGGGCCCTACGCCGTGTAGCCTCTGCCCTTTCCTCTCCAGGTTCCTGTTTCAAAGCGTCTCTCTGAGGGGCTGGGGTGACACAGGCGCCACCATAGGGGAGGGCAGTGGCCTCACAGGAGCCAGCAGTGGGGCCATCACGGCCTGGCTATGGGCAGTTAGGTGGCAGGGGGGGCTGAGAGGTCTCCGTGGTTGGGTCTGAGGTGAGGCAGGTTTGAGTTGGGCAGGACCAGGGGGAGGGGAGGCGATGGGGGCCCATGGAGATGAACGTGGTCCACCGTCACCCCACGCTGGCGGGGAGGGGAGCCGATGGGGGTCCATGGGGGCAGACGTGGTCCACCGTCACCCCACACTGGTGGGGAGGGGAGGCGATGGGGGCCCATGGAGGTGGATGTGGTCCACCATTACCCCACGCTGGTGGGGAGGGGAGGCGGTGGGGGTCCATGGAGGTGGATGTGGTCCACCATCACCCCACGCTGGTGGGGAGGGGAGGCGGTGGGGGTCCATGGAGGCGGACGTGGTCCACTGTCACCCCACACTGGTGGGGAGGGGAGGCGGTGGGGGTCCATGGAGGTGGATGTGGTCCACCATCACCCCACACTGGTGGGGAGGGGAGGCGGTGGGGGTCCATGGAGGCGGACGTGGTCCACTGTCACCCCACACTGGCGGGGAGGGGAGGCGGTGGGGGTCCATGGAGGTGGACGTGGTCCACCATCACACCACGCCTTCCTCCAGCACATCCTTCCCGTGGGTGGAGTCACAGCCCTGAGCTTCCTCTCCCTGCAGCCCTGTGGTGGAATCTGTTCTGTGCTCAGGGGCGGCGCCTGGTCCTGGGGGCGGAGCTTGGAGGGGCCGCCCCGGCAGCTTTGGTGGGTCGGGCACTGCAGAGCCCGGCAAGGGCTTGTCTCAGAGCTTCGGTGAAATTGAGGCCAGTGGTGCAGCCTGCAGGACGCTGAGGTGATGTGAGCCCCGGGGGCCGACTCCACACTCTGGCCAGTGTCCTGGCAACTGGGTGACCACGGGCTGTCTTTGCAGCAGCCGCTGCTCTCGGGTCCCCCTGGTATTGAGGGACTTGCTTGGGGTCGCCGTGGAACTCGGAGCTGCAGGGAGGCTGAGGCCAGAGGCTTAAGACCCCAGTGTCAGAAGTAAATTAAAGGCGGGTGAAGGATGAGCGTGGGTGGTGGGGGCAGCTGGGAGCCCAGGACGTCAATCCTCGCAGGGCCAGGCGGCTTTGTTGGCCTCCCGCAGCTGACAGGTGCCCCGGTGGGCAAACACTGAGAAATTGTGATGGGCACAGAGATGACTGAGCAAAACGTGCAGGAAGGAGGTGCTGAGCCTGAGAAAAGGCTCTGAAGGTCAAACAGCAGGAGCGCTGGCCCAGCTCAGCTCCAATACCCACTGCAGCCGGGAGTCCTGGGGGTGTCCCCCGCTGACACTGTGGAGGGAGTGGTCCAGAAAGCAGCCCCCACTCACCTGGAGAGGGGTCTTTCTCCACACATGAGCTGGGGGTGGCCACCGGCCCTGCCAACCTCAGGACTCATGCCCTGTCCACCCAGCCACACTCCCTCTGTCCAGTGTGCTCGGACAGGGCGGCGTGGAGCAGGCACTGTCCCTGGAGTGTCGTGGCCACCCCAGGGCTTAATTTGGAGGTGCCGGATTTGATGGTTGTCAGCCTGGGCAGGATTGAGGGCTTGTCCCAGACAGTCGGGAGACAAGCTGGGAGAACATCACTGGAGATAGATAATAAAGGCACTGATAAGGCCTGCGTCGACATGAGGTGCTGTCTGGAAAAGGCTGAGCCTGGTGGGGAACGGGTACCCTGGAATGGGGGCCTGGACTTGGAGGACAGACCCAAAGCGTTTGAAGGTCACAGGGTGATGTTGAAGGGGCAGCAAAGAGAAACCGAAGACCCCGCTTTCAGAAGCTCGCCAAGCAGGGAGGCCACGTTTGGCTGCTCAGCAGGCAGCGGCAGAGCCCAGCTTTTCGTGTTTTGTCCTAGTGCCCAAGGTCTAGGAGATGGTTTTGTTTTATTTTTAGTTTTTGAAAAATAGAGATGGGGTCTTGCTACGTTGCCCAGGCTGGTCTGGAACTCCTGGCCTCAAGGGATCCTCCTGCCTCGGCCTCCCAAAGTGCCGAGCCACATGCCCAGTCTGGTTCCGTGAGCCACGCGGGTGAGTCGTTTCGCTGCTCACAGCGTGTGGGTGTCTCCCCAGCAGCCTGACCCACGAAGGGCACAGCAACAGAAGAGAGGTCAAGGGCCCCCTCCTGCGGGTGTGAGGAGATGCCATCTTAGCACATCTGTGTTCATGGAAGACGTGTGCCTTCAGTGGAAACCGTCGGTTGTCTGGGTCAAAGTGGGCTACAAAAACCTCCTGGGGGCTTCCTGATCAGAGTCAACGTTTACCATATAGAATGTGGGGCTCTGGGCATAAGGGCAGCCTAGAAATCTCTCTGTTATACAGACATTTTCCTTTTTAGAATTTGACCTTGATGTGCAAAGGAAATAAGTATATTATTGAGGTGTTATCGTTTGGTCCACAGTTTTGGAAGCCTCCCAGGTGTGCACGGTGGTTGGGGTTGTGTGTACGACGCACCCGCTCTGCCCGTGAAGAGCTTACACCGAACAAAGGCCTTGGACGTGTTGCTGTGCACGTTCTATGTGCACATAAACTTGAACTGAACACAATCAAACAGGTTTCTTACCTGCAGGACCGTCAGAAAGACACTGGGCTGGGACAGGCTGTGGGGTCTTGGATACCCGGCATGATGGTTTAAAATATATCTGCTACTTTGACAGTCCTCCTTCCAAAAGGTAGAGCCCAGCTCCTGTCCCCCGAGCGTGGGCTGCGCCTCCGCACCTGCCTTTAGAGAGTAGGATATGGTCAGAGTGACGCGCCGAGACTCCCCAGGCTAGCTCAGGAAAGGATGGCTTCTGCCTGGTGCGCTCTCTTGTCGTTCACTTTGGGGGAGCAGCTGCCCTGTTGCAGGGCCCTTAAGCAGCCCGTGAGGCTCACGCTGTGGGGAACTGAAGGCTCCCCAGCCTTGAGAGGGAGCTACCGTCGACCGACCTCTTGGTAACAACCTCACAGCAGACCCCAAACAAGCACAGCTGAGCAGCGCCCAAATCCCTGAGCCGAAGACATTGAGGACGATCGATGTTCACTATTGATTTGAGTCACTGAGTGCTGTCCTGTGGCCGTCGTTGACGAACGAACCTGGCATGGAGGTTCTGTTCTGGGGGACGTGGGGAGGCCTGGAGGTTACTGTGTGGGGAGGAGACGCAATGAACAGCCAGTGATGCCTCAGAGATGCCCCTGCAGCAGCTGGGGTGTGCGGGGCGTGAGACAGCGGGGGCGGATGGGCTGGGAGAGCTCCGGGGAAGAACGTTCCACATCCAGGACGTGTCTTCCTCACTCACGCGCCCCGGCCGTGCCGGGAGAGGCGCTCTGTGAAGCTTGGGTCCGGGGGAGCTGGGGGTCCGGGAGGGATTAACTCTGCTCATCTGAGCCGCCAACATCTCTGCCTGTCCGAGAATGTGGTGCTGGCACCTGAGAACAAAACATCCGCCTTCCCTGTGCTTGCAGAGGGACCCAGTGCAGGACCTTTGATATGAACGCATGTTCATTGTGTTTATGCTTAATCACTGAATTATTTTCGTAGAGGATCCTGACAAAGTTGTTGCTCTGTGCAGGTGCGGCCGCAGGACTGGCAGCAGAAAGGCACTTTTGTGAGAAGAGGGATGGCAGAAGCACAGAGGTGGACCTGGAAAAGTCAAAGAGAAAAGAAGCCGTGGGGCTCCTGTGGGTGGAAGCTCCGGATGGCTGACCCAGAGCCTCTCAAAAGAGCAGAGACGTGGGGGGTGGGAATGCAGCGGGAAGAGCGGCCGGTGAACCAGGGTCCTCGGCAGCGGGACGGCCCTCCCCACGGACAGATGGCAAGTGTGGTGAGGAGGCGGAGAAACGAGCTTGTCACCACGGCGGGAACGTGGCAGGCGCAGCCGCTGTGCAGAACAGCCGGTCACTCCTCAGATAAGAAGCACGGAGCCCCACACGAGCCAGCCGTCCACGCCTAGATGTAGCCAAAGAGAACCAGAAACACAGTCCCCAGTAACACGTGTACCTGGTGTTATTCGTAAAAGCCAAAAAATGGAAACAGCCCCAAGCTCATCAACAGACAAGAAAATGTGGTACATCTACCGGGCACGGCGGCTCAGCCTGTCATCCCAGCACTGTGGGAGGCTGAGGCGGGCGGATCACCTGAGGTCAGGAGTTCAAGACCAGCCTGGCCAACATGGTGAAGCCCCAGCTCTACTAAATACAAATATTAGCTGGGCGTAGTGGTGCACCTGTAATCCCAGTTACTCGGGAGGCTGAGGCAGGAGAATCGCTTGAACTCAGGAGGCGGAGGTTGCAGGGAGCTGAGATTGTGCCACTGCACTCCAGCCTGGGCAACAGAGCGAGACTCTGCCTCAAAGAAAAAGAGTGGTATATCTGTGCAATGCACTGCAAAAATACAAAGGAATGAAGCCCTGTCATATGTTACAACATGGATGAACCATGGAAAGATCATGCTCAGTGAAATGAGCCATACACAAAAGGCCACATAGTGTATGATGCCATTTACACGAAGAGCTAAGAAGAGGCAAATCCAGAGATGGAAAGTGGACGGTGGTCGCCGAGGCCTGGGGAGGGGCTGCCAATGTTGTACGAGGTTTCCTTTTGTGTAATGAAAACATCCTAAAATCAGAGTCGTACAACCTTGGAAATGTACAAAAGGCCACCGGATTCTACACTTTAAATGGTTGATTTTTATGGTGCGTGTCTTTTTCCCTCAATGAAGCTGTTTGAAAAAGAAAGGGGGGAAAGAGAGGAAGAGAGAGAGGTGCCAGTGGGGGAGGAAAAGAGGAAGAGGAACCTCGCAGAGCAGAGTCCAGGTAGAACCGAAAACAGGAACCTGCGGTGCAAGCGGCATGGCGTGCGCTGTGCTGCCCTGTGTGCTGCCCGGTGCTGCCCTGTGTCCTGTGCCCTGCCCGGTGCTGCCCTGTGTGCTGCCCGGTGCTGCCCTGTGCCCTGCCTGGTGCTGCCCTGTGTGCTGCCCTGTGCGCTGCCCTGTGCTGCCCTGTGCCCTGCCTGGTGCTGCCCTGTGTGCTGCCCTGTGCCCTGCCCTGTGCCCTGCCCGGTGCTGCCTGGTGCTGCCCTGTGCGCTGCCCGGTGCTGCCCTGTGCCCTGCCTGGTGCTGCTCTGTGCCCTGCCTGGTGCTGCCCTGTGCCCTGCCCTGTGCCCTGCCTGGTGCTGCCCTGTGCGCTGCCCGGTGCTGCTCTGTGCCCTGCCTGGTGCTGCCCTGTGCCCTGCCCTGTGCCCTGCCCGGTGCTGCCCTGTGCGCTGCCCTGTGCCCTGCCCGGTGCTGCCCTGTGCCCTGCAGGTGAGCCGTCGTGGCTCGCTGCAATTTCACTTTGTTGTGTCAGGACAGAGAAAAAGACGAAGTTGGCATGAAGCGCAGGTTTGGGGCTTTTCCCCCAGTTGGTAAAGGGGCTGACAGACAGGCTGCGTGTGGCGTGAGTGTGTGTCGCAGGCATTTTGTTTAACCAGAATGATGAGGGTGCGTCGAGGCCGTCCCAGAGAGCTCAGGTTGTAGATTATTCTGGATCCAGACGAGGAGGAGTTCCGCTTTCTGAATACGTGCGGCCTCCTCCACAGATGAAACGAGGAGAACTCCTGAAAACTGGCAGCCTGTCTTTCCTGGAAGGAAGTGGTGTTGGCAGCCGGGGAAATCGCCTTTGTTTTGTTTGGGGTGAGGGGATGGCAGCAGGACTGAGGCTTCATGCCCGGTGGTGCCCAAAAGCACATTTTCAAAGTGGAAAATACAGGACTTAGTGGAGGAATACGCAAAGGAGAGAAGTGTGGGCTCCTCCCCGGGAGCCACTCGTCAGAGAGCCGGAACCTGTGTCTGCATCAAACTGTCCAGGGAAGACGTGCTCGGCCCCCAGGGCTGCAGTGCACCCACCCCCCACACACTGGTGCTTGAGGGGTTGTGCTGGAGCAAATCAGAGAATCAGGAGGTCCCTGTTGGTGGACCCAGGAGTGGGAAGAGCACGGCTGCCCGAAGTCTTGGCACCAACAGGGAGAGAACAGTCTCCAGTAAGTGGAGGCACCGCGTGTGGCGGTGGCATTGTGAGAAGTGCACCATGGAGTTGTTTTTGGGTTTTAGAAAACTTTCAGGAGCTCAGAAACAGAGCACAGAGCTCATGACTCGAGGCAAGCTCAGAGCACGATGTGAGGACCACTTCATTCGGAGACCAGGAACCCGGTGCTGTGAGGGCTTCGGGTCCCCTGGCTGTCACTGAAGCCAAAACTGCAGGAGGAGCTGCCAGAGCATATGCAGAAGGAAGAGGAAGGAGCTGGAGAACGTGACGTTGCTAATCCCAGACGAAAGTGTTTGCAGGAGCCAGGTGGGAACTCCTGGAGACAGCAGGGCGAGCAGGTGGAGGGCGGCTTCTCAGTTGTCTCCGTACATGAGACTTCATCCAGCGCCTTCGCTCGCCCATTCATCCACCTGGCATTTACAGAACGCCGCTGGTGTATGGGGGGAGCACAATAGCCTGACATCTTGGTCCCTCCTCAGAGGTGGCCGGCCCAGAGCCTGGACATCCGGCTCACCAATACTCCAGTCCGTCAGAAGGACACAGACCAAGGGGAAGGGACCTGCTGGCCACAGGTGGGGCTGAAATGGGTTGAAATGTGTTACATAACTCACATCTCATGGGTTCATAACTATCTCTCCCCCCAAAAAAGAAGAAAACAACAACAACAAAAAAAGAAAAAGCTGGAAACCAGAGAGAATGATGCTGGGAACCAAGTCATTCTCCTGAAAATGCGTAAACGAAGGCAACAGGTGCTCCTCCTGCCTTTCCCGGACGCATCGTGACCAATCAGGAAGTTCTCATGGAGAACCGGCTGACAGATGCGAGAGGAGTGGTAAGATTTGCTGTGGGCAGCTCAGGACCGTGTGCCGGCGGCAACACCGAGAGCTCCTTGAGGGACACGCTGGGAAGCACACGGGCCTGTGGACTCACTCCTGCCAAGAAACAAAGCTTATGTTGCCAACCTCTGGGTCTGTCCCAGGGTCCCCCCGGCTCGGGGGAGCATGCAGGTGGCCCTGGGGGGTGCAGCCTGCAGGGCAGGAGGGAGGGACTCCACAGGGCAAACACCCAGCTCCTTTAGCAGAGAGAAAGGGAGAAGAGCGTTAACAACTAGTTGGGGAATTCTGGATATTGACTGTTTATTTGAATTTTTTTTTTTTGAGACAGAGTGTCACTCTTGTTGCCCAGGCTGGAGTGCAGTGGCACGATCTCAGCTCACTGCAACCTCCGCCTCCTGGGTTCAAGCGATTCTCCTGCCTCAGCCTCCCAAGTAGCTGGGATTACAGGCGCACATCACCACACCCGGCTAATTTTGTATTTTTAGTAGAGATGGGATTTCACCATGTTGGCCAGGCTGGTCTCAAACTCCTGAGCTCAGGTGATCCGCCCTCCTCAACCTCCCACAGTGCTGGGATTACCAGTGTGAGCCGCGCGCCCAGACTGTTTATTTGGTTTTTAGGTGTGACAGTGTTATTGTGGTTACCCTCTTTAATACTCCGGTTACCCTCTTTAATACTCCGGTTACCCTCTTTAATACTCCTTGCATTTCAGCAACATTTGCAGGGAAAATGATGTAACGTGTGGGATTTGCTTTTCCGTGTAGGAGAGAGTGGGGTATGGATGAGCAAGACGGGCGAGTATTGGTAATTACTGAAGTCGGGGGGCTGGACACTGGGGTTTGTCTTACTATTTTCTCTACTTTTGTATTATGTTTGAAAGTTTTAATAACACAAATGTATCAACATTGAGGACCTTGCAGAGCCCACCTGCTGGCGAACCTGTACACGTGCGTGGGGCAGATGAAGCGAATGAGAAGACGGCCTAACGTGGTACCTAAGAAACGCTGCGAGAGGGCTGGGGAGGAGCGTGGGGGCTGTCAGGTTAGAGGGGTGGCCGCACTGAGAAAGCACAGCGCGTGCTTTGGGGGTGGGGGTCCAGCCAAGAAGCCGCACGGCGGAGGCCATGGCTGGGACAGGAGCTGCCACGGCCCAAGGGGAGCGGGGAGGAGGCCCCCTAGCCCTGGTTGGTCCTGGGGAGACTGTGGACCAGGTGGGTGGGACACGGAGCCCCTGGAGGGCTCGGGCAGCCGTGGCACCATCTGGGGGCTTGTTGGAGGCACAGGGAGAGCTGTTGACCAGGCAGAGCCCATGCCGCGGGCTGGGGCTGGGGCTGGGGCTGGCGCTGGGCTGGGGGGTTTGTGTGTGTGGAGCCTCAATCCATTCACAGGAGCCCGAGGAAGAGGAGCATCCTCTGGCCGCTGCCCAGGGCCCGTGAAGGCTCCTCCCTGAGAAGCAGCCTGAGAGAACCCCTGGCCCAGGGGCCCTGACGGCGCCTGCAACCTCTGGGCTGTGGTCTCCCCGAGCCGCCCCATCCCCCATCCCTGTCCGCCCTCCTTCCGGCCACGCGGCCCCACATCTCTGCTCTCCAAGGGCTCGTGGTGCCTGAAGCCGACACTCTGCGTCCTGCACACCCAGAGGTCGATCCTTCTCGTTCCCAGTGCTTCAGAACAGAGCTGGCCGCGCCTGTGGCAGGAGCAGCTCCCGCTGACAGGTACCTGCAGCCTCCTGCACGGGAAAAGCGCCGCATCCATTGTGTGAGGAGCTAGAGCAGCTCTTTGGCATCCGGTACAGGCCTTGGAATACTTCAGGGAAAACCAATGATTTCGCCTCAGAATGGCTGCGGTCAGACTTGCTGGCAGGAGGCTCCCCCAGGCTCTCAACTTGTGGCTCCTGGTCCCTTTGCCGGCCCCACCCCTGGGTTCTGTGCAGGCCTAGGTCCTTGAAGAACTGAAATTCTAGCTCAACCTCAGCAACTCTGCAGCCATTCGCTGGAAATTTGCTAAGAGAATAAATTGAGACACAGCGAGGTGAATGGGCTGCGTTGGTTTATTTTTACCACGCGCTTAGTGCTATAAAGACGTCACCATAACTCGGGAGCGTGCAGGCATCAGTAGGAAATACGTGCGTGTGGCAGGTGACGCAGGCTACACCCTTGTCCTTGAACCCCTGGCTTCCTGCACCTGCAGCAGGTGGAGCCCGGCTTGACTCCAGCCCTGACGATGGACCTGGGTACAGAGGGGACCCCTGGTGACCTGCGAGGTTCAACCTTCAGTCCCTTCACGCAGGGAACATGCGGGGCTGTCACTCCTGAGGGAAGTTCTGAGTCTGTTTCTCTGGGGATTTGCCAGGGGAGAAGGTCGTCCACCTGTCAGCCGGTAAGAGGGTTCCCTGCGTGTGAGGACAACTTCCTATCAAAGCCAGCAGCTTGCACAGCATTTGCTCAGGTTCTCTGAATGGATTAGTCATTCATTCATTCGCCCTGTGCCCCTGGCCCACTGAACGCTGGGGGCAGCGGAGGCAGCTCTGGCCAGTGGGGAGTCACACGACTGTGGGGGGCAGTCAGCCTGGGGAGCTTGGGCAGTGTAGGGCACCGTGACCAGGGAGGGTCTACTTCTTGCAACAGCCCCTTTCCCTTTGCACAGAAAATAAGCTGAGGACAAGAACAGTGGCGTGGCTGGCATGGCTGGCGCTGCTCAGGGCCTCTGTTGTTCAGCTGGGCTCGCACCTGAGGCTGACCCCCGGTCTCTGGGACAAGCTGATGGCCATCAGATGCCACAACCCCTGTCTGGACAGGCCCTGAGGACATGTCCCACCTCAAGGAGCTCAGAGAGGATGGTGGAGTGTCTGGGTCAGAGGTCAGGACCCACCTTGCACCAGCGGGCTTGGGTTTAATCGTTTACCTAGGAGGTCGAGGATCATCCTGGCTTAAGACCAGGGCACACCACAGCAGAATCTACCCTTTGGGAGTTCGTAAAGAGCGTGCCTCGCTCTGGCCTCGTGGGGGTCGCCAGCTCTCCCAGCGTCCTGCTCTTCTCTGAGTGACCACTGTCCTCGGTCTGCTGGACGCCTGGGCATCTATTTCTATGAAACAGCCTGTTTGTTTCCGTGTTTCAAATATTTGTGTTTATTATGGAGGAGACATTACTTTTTCATGGAATTCTGAAGACTGTCTTTTTTGAAGGATAAGCAGGTTTTGGACAATTTGCAATTCTTACAAGTGTCTGTAAATTTACATTACTGTTATAAATGAGAAGACCCTTCTGATATTCAGACGCCTTGTTAAATATTGGCTCGTCATTGATGCCTGCAGCCCAGCGGGGCTTTGTGCTGGTTTGAAGTGTGCATGGTTTGTAGCACAGTCGGCCTGACAGCTGTGCATGGACATTCCCCTCCCAGTGCAGAGGCTTCTCTTTGGCACAAGCTTCAACCGTAAATCCAGAAACAAGCTTGTTGGCTTTGGATTTCATAGGCCAGCTAAGTAACCCCCCATATCTGAGGACTGATTTAAATGTACTCTTAATTTTGTCCAAAAATAAGAAAATCGATAAAGCAAGCAACAGCAGACATCATCACTTACGGGAAGTGCCTGGGGACAACAAAGTCAGCCTAAAGGACGCTGCTCCCAGAGGCAGGCAACGGCCCCTCAGGGCACAGACGCTTGGACTCCACCTGCCTCCCTGAGCAGCAGCGGCCATGACCAGGTCCCTGTGTGTGGCCCTTGGTCCTGTTCGTGTTCAGACCACAGCCTGCAGCTGTCCTCGCGGCCCCAGGCAGACACTGACCCCAGGGCACTGAGAGGTTCAATGAAAGGCAGGCACCACACGTGAGGGGCTGAGTGCAAGAGCTCAGGCGTCCTCTCCCAGAGCCCTC
Organism: Macaca mulatta; assembly: GCF_049350105.2. Taxonomy (NCBI): domain Eukaryota; kingdom Metazoa; phylum Chordata; class Mammalia; order Primates; family Cercopithecidae; genus Macaca; species Macaca mulatta. The sequence goes on from NC_133421.1 coordinate 92,883,887, forward strand.
CCACCCTGGAAGGGTGGGGTGTGGGATTCCTAGGGTGGCGGGTCCCCTACCAGGTTACTTAAGGGCCTGTGTTTACTGCCTGGGCCTGAAAGCCAGGTGGTGAGCCGAGGCCCTGGTGCCCAGGCCAGGAGCAGGTGTCCCTGAGAACCCAAAGATCCCGGAGAGGATCTGAGAACCCACCGAGGAAACAGTCGCATCACACACACGGGAGGCAAAGCCAGAAAATCAACTTAAAACAGTTTAGAGAGCCGGGCGCGGTGGCTCACGCCTGTAATCCCAGCACTTTGGGAGGCCGAGGCGGGCGGATCACAAGGTCAGGAGATCGAGACCACGGTGAAACCCCGACTCTACTAAAAATACAAAAAATTAGCCAGGCGCGGTTGTGGGCGCCTGTAGTCCCAGCTACTCGGGAGGCTGAGGCCGGAGAATGGCGTGAACCCGGGAGGCGGAGCTTGCAGTGAGCTGAGATCCGGCCACTGCACTCCAGCCTGGGCGGCAGAGCGAGACTCCGTCTCAAAAAAAAAAAAAAAAAACAAAACAGTTTAGAGAAAGGAGGAGGTGCAGGTCTCAGAGCTGTCCTGCCACCGTGCAGCAGGGCGCTCGGTAAATCCTGAGCAACACGTCGACTCGTCAGACACCGTGGACTCTTCTGGGTCATTCTTTGCTCTTTTGACCCTTCCCAGTTTGGGAGGGGGGACGTTACAGTCCCAAGTTTTTCTCGTAAAGGGGTGTCCCCTACAGGACGCACCCTTGAGATCACAGGGACCTGGAGCCCTTTCCAGGGGGTTCCAGAACAACGCTGTGAAACACTCGTTCATCTGATTCGTATTTGTTGAATTCCTGCTACGTACCAGTCACTCGAAAGCATAACACGGTGCTGGTTGTTCTGCAGACTCCACCCGGGCGTCTGGGCACCGGCACCGGGAGAGGACCTCACACCGCTGAGCTGGGCCGGCAGGTCGTTCTCTCTGATTCGCCATCAGCCCTGCAAGACCTGCCGTAGGAAGAGGAGTCTGAGTGAGAAAGGGGCAGATCCTGGAGCCGGGAAGGGATGGGGGAGGGCACTGACGCCCTGTGGGCTGACTGTTCCCTGGTGCTGCTCAGGAGTCCCCGTGGGGCCTCACATTTGCAGTGGGATGTGCTGTAGGTTTACGGGATCCCAGCGCCAGACAGAGTGAGAGGAACGGGACATTCACACTGGTGTCCGTGGGTCCCGCCTGTTGCCTCTCAGACCTCTCACCGAGCTTCTTGACGGGGCTTCCCAGACACTGGGCTCCTGGACCTGTGTCCAAAGGCATGGACCCTGGCCGGGGCTGCTAAAGCTTCAGACAAGTGTCCGGCACGGCTGCAGTGGAGTGGAGCCGAGGCAACCCCAGGGGTGCCGCCGAGAGGCAGCTTCCTGAGAAAAAGAAGTTGCTGTTGTTTGAAACCACTGAGGTTTTGCAGCAACAGGGGAGTGAGCGCTGATCTCCACCACGCCTGGGGCCGGGGCCGGCCGGGATGAAGGGTGGCTGTTTCCCGTGGGGATCCTGTAGGTGGGGTTCACCGTCACTGGGAGGCCTCCTTCCGGGGACTTCACAATCGTTGCTTTATTCACCTCGAGGGGTCCTGTGAGGCGAGCCCTTGCTCCTCCCTTATTTAAGCATTTTAAATAATGGGCATTTCCAACTTCAAAATGTATTACAAAATCTTCACTCCTCCCACCTCCTCTCCCATCTGCTCAGTCCTGCCTCTCACAAGAGGCAGCCGTTGTGACTGGTTCTCAGGAGACTTCCCAGAGGTCCTCGAATGCACCATGCCGTTCAACACAAACACACATTCCCCGGACTTTTGTACAAATGGCAGGATGCTACGACGCTTTTCTGCTTGTTACTTTAAAATGTTTAAATTTTCTTTCATTTTTATAATAGACTTTATTTTTAGGGCAGTGTTAGGTCTACAGAAAATTGAGGGATTGTAGAGAGAGCTCCCACATACCCACGTCCAGTTTCTCCCTACTGACAGCGCATGTTAGAACGACGCATTGTTACAGTTAACGACCCCATGTTGACACATCATTGTTAGCTAAAGTCTAGTTTATTCATGTCCTTAGTTTCCCCTAAACGCTCTTTCTCTGTCCCAGGACCCATCCAGGGTCCCACGTGACATTTTGTTCCTGTCTCCATAGGCCTCTCTGGGCCGAGCAGTTCTCAGACCAGCTTTCGGTGACTGGGACGGTTTTCAGGAGGCCTGGGTGGGTGTTTTGTCGACTGCCTCTCTACTGGAATTGTTCTGATGTGTTTCTCGTGGTAAAACTGGGGTTTGGGGCTTGGGGAGGATGACCCCAGAGGTGAAGTGCTCTGCTCACCCCATCACGTGAGGGACTCACACACCGGCACGGACGCTCGCTGTGGACACGGGCCTCGGCCACCCGGCTGGGGTGAGTCGGTCAGGTCTCCCCGAGGTGATGTGAACCCTTTCCTTCCCTCTCCATACTTTTGGGAAGGAAGTCAGTCTACAAACAGCCCACACTTGAGGGTTGCGTATTTATGTTTAATTTAATATTATTTCTTAGAAATCTTTTCATATGACTACAAAGAGAGCTTCGTGTTCTCTTTTACATCTCATAGTATTCTATTGTGTGCACCTGCTGTGACATTTGACCGGTCCTCTGCTTGATGTGCATTTAGGACGTAAGTAGCATTGAAGACACATACTTTTTTTTTTTTTTTTTTTGAGACGGAGTCTCGCTCTGTCACCCAGGCTGGAGTGCAGTGGTGCGATCTCGGCTCACTGCAAGCTCCGCCTCCCGGGTTCACACCATTCTCCTGCCTCGACCTCCTGAGTAGTTGGGACTGCAGGTGCCTGCCACCACACTCGGCTAATTTTTTTGTAGTTTTTTTTTTTTTTTTTTTTGAGACGGAGTCTTGCTCTGCCGCCCGTGCTGGAGTGCAGTGGCCGGATCTCAGCTCACTGCAAGCTCCGCCTCCCGGGTTCCCGCCATTCTCCTGCCTCAGCCTCCCGAGTAGCTGGGACTACAGGCGCCGCCACCTCGCCCGGCTAGTTTTTTTGTATTTTTTTAATAGAGACAGGGTTTCACCGTGTTAGCCAGGATGGTCTCGATCTCCTGACCTCGTGATCCGCCCGCCTCGGCCTCCCAAAGTGCTGGGATTACAGGCATGAGCCTCTGCTTCCAGCCGAAGACACATACTTTTAAAAATATTATTTTTACATTGATTTGGTAAATTCTTAGAATTGCTGGATCAGAGCCAGATGCACTTGCAATTTTGCTGAATGCTGTGAGCTCCCCTCCACTGAAGCTTGTGCCGTTCCGTGCTCCCACCAGCAGCCGGCAAGTTTGGCTTTCACCAAGCAGAGGTATGAGAACTGGTATCTCAGTGAAGTTTTAATCTGTAATTTACCTTTTGATGAATGACTTTGAGCATCTCTTATGATAAGGGGTCATTTTGATTCATTTTTTTGTGAACAGTTTGTTCGTTGATCTGTTAGAGTTCCTTGGCAATAAAGATTAGCTCTCCGTCTGAGACAGGAATTGCTTGCATATTTTCCCCCGGTGTCATTTGTCTTTCAACTTTGTTTTGTTGTAGGTGTTTTGACCATGAAAACATATTTCGGGTAAAAACTTTTCATCTGTTGTGCAGCTTCTGGGCTTTGTGGCGGGGTGTGGAAGGGTTTCCCCAGGCTGGGTCCTGGGGGCCCCACGCGCGCTGCGTTCTGCGGTTTTCTCCCTGGCGTTCACACCGTGGCCCTGTAGGGTCCTGCTGGGGGCTGGGGTGAGGTGTGATCTCACTGAAGGTGGTCACCTAGTGTTTGAACCTCGTTACCAATAATTCGTCTTTTCAACACTGACTTAAGGTGCTGCCTTTGCCACATACCAGCAGCTCATACACGCATTGAGGTTTTTTTTCTGAACTATATTCTGTTCCATGAGTCTGGCCGGGCAGGTGCCAGGAGGTAGTTGATACCTTGCGCCTGTTTTGCGGACTGGAACACTGAGATAGAGGCAATATCTTGCCCGTGGCCTGACAGCGGAGTGGCGCCAAGCTTCAGGCCCCAGGGTCCCATCACGCGCCCCCTCTTCCTGCCTCTGTGTTTATCATCAGGGTCCCTCCTTCCTCTCACTGGTCATCGTCAGGAATGACTAGAAGGCAAAGCATCCCAGTTGCTTATCTGTGAGCTCACACCAGAAAGGCACCAAGTTGTCCAGGGGCTCACGGAGACGCCGCGTGGTACCGACAGGCCTCGACGCTTCTCCCCGGAGGGAACTGTTTCTGTTGAGAACTTCACCAGACGGTTCTCTAACTCGAGGTGGAAGTTCGAGGTGGTCATTGCCTTCTGCTGCTCCTACACCCCCGCCAGCCGCCCGGCCTCGCACATCTGGGGTGCTCTCTGCCCCTCCCTGCTGGGATTTCCGCACCCATCGCCCACCTGTGGACGCACAGCACCTGCTCCGTGTCAGTCCTCTCGGAGACGTCCTGACCCTGCAGGCAGACTCGATGGCGTCGTCTCTTGAGGACCGCTGGCCTCCTCATGCAGCTTCTGTGGGACTGAAATAAGGTGTCTGCACGTCTCCATCTGCCAGCTGAGCCCAGAACACCTTGAAGCCAGGGCTAGGCTCTGTTTCTCGGCGTCCCCAGGGGTCAGAACTGCAGTGACTGACTACTCAGGGAACTGACTGAGGGGCCTCATGGCTTTTAGACTGTTTTATGAATTGCAGGTATTTGTTCAGCTTAAGACAAGCTGCATGCGTGTGCAGTTTTATTTAACTTCTGAATACCTGGCCTTCTGTCTGAGTCTGACTTCTGTGTTGCTGCATAACAAAGGTGGCTGAGCGTTGTCTGGCGCGGGAGGAGTCTCTACGGGACCTTCCTGAGTCCTCGCTGCCCCACTTCTCCCCACACCCCTATGTGCCCAACACCCTACACCCGCCGAGGCCCAACTGGGCAGAATTACCAAGCAGGTGAGGCGGGTTGGCCATTCTCCCCAAAGTACCCTTCGTCGAGTCTCTTTCCTCATCCCTGTTCTCCCAGCTCGTGGTCAGCTGACCCCTCGGGTGTGTTAGTGACTCTGGCTTGGCTGTTTTTCCCAAGCTATGATACCCAGCTCCTCCCGGTGCCGCCTGCAAATCCGTCCACCCTGGTGTCTGAAGTTGGCCTGTGGTCTTTGGCCAGGGGCTGTGGAAGGGCCTCTGGGGACTGAGGGTCTGGACCCATTTGGGGTCATTGAGAGTAAATCTACTTGTTAACGGGGCATCTTCCTCGACCCATTCCTCAGGGCCCCACATCCATGCTCACCAACTGCACACGCAGACCAGGAGGTGCATGAGCTGAAGTCTGTGGGCCACCGAGTCGTGGCCTCAGAAGGAGCCACAGTCCACCAGGCCGTGGATCTCAACACGTGGTGGGGAGAGGGCCCGACACGGCCACATCAGTACAAGTGGCTTTCGTAAAGTGCACGTCTCACACGCACAGCCTATGCGTGGCTCCTCCCAGGCGCCCACACCTGTGGGTTGTTCCACAGCGGCAGCGTCTCGCGCAGATGCCAGGTGGCGCTGACGGAGGCTCGGGCGCAGGCTGCAGTGCCACGGCGTTCTCAGGGAAACCGGTTTGTCTTAGCTGTGTCTTCTTAGGGAGTTACCTGCCAGGCGCATTAAAAGCACCATGCCGCATGGCACAGAGTGATGACAAATTCCTTCAAGAAAAAGGAACCCTAAAACCGTAAGAACTCGAAGGTCTGGTCTGTGCTGGTGCAGTTTGTCCTGGGCATGGGTGGGGTCTGCCCAGCGTCACTCCAGCTGCAGGCTGGGAGCTCCTTGGAGCCCAGTCACTCCCAGCCCCCATCCTGCACCCCCACACCCGACTCTGGCCTGCATGATTAAAGCGCTGGGGAATGAAAGGGGGGAATTGGAGGGCAGCTGCAGCTAGCCATGAACAAGGATGCACTTCTCCTGGTGAACGATGCTTGTTGGGTGCCCTGTCCCCTAAGGATATCTGAGTAAGAGCCAGACAGATGGGAGAAATTTGGGGATTAGGAGACCCTCAGTTTCTTATCCCTGTGGAACTACATGGAGCTTATTCTGAAAATCACCTTCTCCTGCCTCCTCTGAGGTGACTTAAGAACTCCGTTCCCCTCTAACCTGGGCTTCATGGGCCCTTCCGTGGAACCCCAGGCCACTGGCTGCCTGGACTGACCATGTCCACTTGTGTTAGCCAACACGTGAGCCTGAGAGGCTGGAGCTCAGAATACACCCTGGGGCATGGGGACAAGTCCTGGGCAGTGGCTGGAGCTCTGTCTGTCATTTTCCTTCAACCAGCAAGTGTGTCTGAGCCAAAATAGAAGGATGGAGCAGACATTCAGAAGCATCTCTCCTGAAGACAGGCCAGCGTCCAGCTTCCCGTCACTCACTGAAGAGCACTGGGCGCCCGCGGGGGCTGCGTGGGCTGCTGCACGAGAGCTACAGTGAGCAGACAGGCAACGTCCCACTGCTCCAGGGACGCGTGTTCTACTGGGGCAGAGACAACAGCAACAAGCAGACAAGAAACGCCGCAGAGTGCTGTGTGCCAGGTGATGCTCAGGGTGGCCGTGTGGGCACCTGCGTCAGAGTACCAGGTGCCAGGTGTCAGGTGCTGTGTGCCGGGTGATGCCCAGGGCAGCCGTGTGAGCACGTGTGTCAGGCGGGCTGCTGGGTGCTGGGGGTCGCTGCCTCACCCCTAGGGCTGAGGGGCAGTGGGTTGCTGGGCTCCCCATGGGGGTGACAACCTGGCAGTGAGGGACGGCCATGCAGACACGTGTTGGGTACTGAGCATCCCTGGTGGTGGAAGCCCTCCCATGCCGGGCTGTGGGGCAGGGCTCTGAGAGAGGACGCAGGATACCCCCTGCATGCCTGTCTCTGCAGATCAGCTTCACCTGCCCCCACCCTGGCCCGTGCTGCTCAATCTGCCGCCATTAGACCCACCTGCCCCCACCCTGGCCCGCACCGCTCAATCTCCCATCATTAGACCCACGTGGTTTCTTGGTGATTAAACGTGTGTGTTGCTCTCTGTACATCCACGAACTGCAGAAAGAAGTTTTTCTCATTGCTGTGCTAAATGAAAGTGTAACTTTTTAAAAACAGTGACACTATTCCTGCACGAGAGAACTGTGACTGGATTCCGCCAGGGAGGAGCTGTGACCAGCGGGGCGGAGACGGGGGAGGGAAGAGCCGGCGTCACCTCCAGGTGCCCGAGGGGAGGAAGAGCCAGCGTCCCTGGCCACAGGTGAGGAGGAGACTGGGCTGCCCCCATAGGGAATGCAGGTCCATTCAAATGCACCCAGGGATGACTCATCCCCGGCCAGCTGCTCTGGCTTGCAAGGCCCGGGGTCTCAGAGCTGGGGGCTGCAGTGGGCACAGCAGCTCTCTACTTTCGAGAGATCATCCACAGCCGCATCAAGATCCCTGGTCACCATAAAATTTAACTTTATAACTTACTGATAGTAAATTATAAACAAAAGCCTCATAATTTACAGGCTTGTTGACTACTGAGTACTCGTGAATGGAGTACGGTTGCTTACTGTACCAAAACTGTACAGGTGAGAATCACCGCATCGGTGAGAGCTGCGGCTGCATCTGATCTAGATGCAGCAGCTGAAGGTCGGGAGTGCTTGTGGCTCACCTGTCGCAGGCTACGGAGCCCTCCTCGCAACCTTGCGGAGTACGGTTTCCTCCAGTGACTCGCCTGTATTTCATCTCTTCCCTGGTGGAACAGGTCACCCTGCAAACGTGGTTCATTAGTACCCTGGGGGAACGTCCCGGGGGAACGTCCTGGGGGACTGAATGGATTATGAGGGAAAAGCAAGCAGGACAGTGAAAGGGGAAGAGACCAGGCCGAGGACACCCCAGGGCTGAAGTGAAAGATCCCTGATGGGCAGGGGTGGCGTGACCGGGCTCCCAAGATCGGGTCCTGATCCGGGTTTTCGTGTAGCAAGGTCACGTGTGGAGACCGGGGCCCTGGGGCTGTGGGCCGGGGTGACGCTGCCATGTGTGGGGGAAAGGGTGGCAAATTGTGGCCTCGGTCTCTTCCGAACTTTCCAGTTCAGTTGCTTTTTAAAAAGGTGCTCAGCCTTCCTTTTCAGGCCAACTTTAGTGTGACCTCTTCATCTTGGGGTGGGGCGGGTGGCTTGTTACGGGGGAAGGTATCACAAGGAGGGAGATGGTGTGGTTCGGTCAGGGTGGGGGGAGGGAAAGGGCTTCAACCTCTTCTCAGAACAAATGTTCTCCTAACTTGTGCCTCATGCCAGTTCACTGTGTTAAGAATAGAAAAATGAGCTAAAACCATTGAAAGAAAAATAAGTAAACACATAAAGAACCGAAGGCCCTGAGCGTTCGAGGGTGTGCCAGGACCCCCAGGGTTCTTCCAGGGCTTTCCGGGGATTGCGGGCATCCTGGGAACCAAGATGCCCACTGTCGGAGCTTCCACCTTCAGGAAATGCACCTGGTGACTCGGCTGAGCTCTTGCTAAGAACTCCTGTTGCCATGATGAACACCCTTGTTGCGGGGACTGCTCTGTGAAAGGTTCCAGCTCCATCTCCTGCCACAGCCTCAGACCTGGGATATGAACCACTTGGTATCTGGCCATTATCACCCTGATGGTGAACTGGGCACCTTCAATTTCAATATTGAAGCGTCCGTCGCTGGAAACTATATAGACAAGTAGATGTCAGCATAGGTCACAATTGTTCCACCCTTGTCTTAGGTCATTCTTGCCTTGCTGTAAAGAAACACTTGAGACTGGGTAATTTATAAGGAAAAGAGTTTTAATTGACTCACGGTTCTGCAGGCTTTATAGGCACCATGGTGCTGGCAACTGTACAGCTTCCAGGGAGGCCTCCGGCAGCTCACAATCGGGGCAGAAGGTGAAGGAGGAGAAAGCGCGCGGGAGGTGCCACCCACGTAAAACAGCCAGGTCTGTGAGAACTCACCCTCGTGAGGACAGCACGAGGTGCTGCTAAACCATTCACGAGAAATCTACCCCCAGGGTCCAGTCACCTCCACCAGACCCAGCCTTCAATACTGGCGATTACATTTCAACATGAGATTTGGGCGGGGACAAAAATACCAGTTATATCCCCCCTTGAGGCCCTTCTTTTCTGTTTAATTATCTTAGAGATTCAGGGACTCTTAAGGCACGACAGGATCTTAGAACCCAGCCTTTTCCTTTTGAACACCAGGAAACTGAAGTCTGGAAGAAAGTGGCTTGTCTGAATTTCAGCAGCAGGTTCTAGCAAGCTCTATTCTGTTCTTCTAGGGTGGCACGCTCTACCTCGTCTCATGACCATGATCCTTGAATCCAAGTTTTCAGGGGACTCGGATACAGAGGGGCTGCTCAAAGCTCTGGGCTGGAACCCAGGATAGCAGCTGTGGGTTGCTGGGAAAGTTACAGCCGTTTGCAGGTGTAGACCCCACCCTGCTCCTCAGGACTTCAGTACCCTCACCCAGCCTGTGCGGTCTTATGAGTTGCGAAGAAATTACATCAAGATTAGATGTCTTCTCAGCTGAATTTTTAAAAATTTTTAATGTTGTTCTAATTCAATAATTAAAATTTTTAATTATTTTATGAGACAGGGTCTCACTATATGGCCCAGGGTGGTTTTGAACTCCTGTGCTCAAACAGTCTTCCCACTTTGGCCTCCCAAAGTGCTGAGATTACAGGTATGAGCCACCATGCCCGGCCTCAGCTGAATTTTAAGTCCAATGTTATTCAAATTTTTCCAACTTAATTTTATGAGCTTATTATTTAGTTCAATATGAAAGTCTGCTGCAGACAGTCTAGAACATTCCTATATCCCACTTTATTTTATGAATACAGATGCATTGCTTCCAGAGAAGATATTCGAAAATAAAATTCAGTCTTGCATCAAAAATAGAATATACAGTATTAATGATTGTTGTGTGACAAATTGCCCCAAACCTTAGTGGGTTAAATAGGAGATGATTATCTCCTGGTTTCTATGGGCCAGGAACCTTGGCATGGCCTTAACTGGGCTCTGCAGTGCAGGGTCTCTCTCAAGACTGTCAGGTGTCAGCTGAGACTGCAGTCATCTCAAGGCTCAACTGGGGCAGAACTTGCTTACAAGCTCACTCATGGCTTGGCAGGGGTTGTTGGGGGTTCCCTAAGGCTGTTCCCCTGAGGGCCGCCGGTCCCCACTGGCCATTCCCCCGAGGGCCGCCGGTCCCCACTGGCTGTTTGCCGGAGGCTTCTCCTAAGGCGGCTCACAGCACAGCAGCCGGCTTCATCAACATGAAAGGGCGGGAGAGGCTGAGACTGAGAGTGTGTACCTGTAAGCAGGAGAGAGATGGAAGTCTCAGTCTTTTCTAACCTAATCTCAGAAGTGACACTCATCACTTCTGTCATAATCTATTTGTTAGAAGCAAGTCACTAGGCTCAGCCCACGCACAAGGGGAGGAAACAAAAGGGAGCGAATACCAGGAGGTGGGATCATTAGAAGCCACTTCAGAAGCTGCTGATCACGTATACTCTGATCAAGTTAGGTTTATTCTGGCAATGGGTTAGGGTGGTTCAATAATGGATTATCAACAAAACCATCACATCAACAATTTGTAAAGAATTAAATCATATCAATATATGTTGAAAAGACATGTAATACAACTTAATAGCCATTCCTTTTTTTTTTTTTTTTTTTTGAGACGGAGTCTCGCGCTGTGTCACCCAGGCTGGAGTGCAGTGGCGTGATCTCGGCTCACTGCAAGCTCCGCCTCCCAGGTTCACGCCATTCTCCGGCCTCAGCCTCCCGAGTAGCTGGGACTACAGGCGCCCGCCACCACGCCCGGCTAGTTTTTTGTATTTTTAGTAGAGACAGGGTTTCACCATGTTAGCCAGGATGGTCTCGATCTCCTGACCTCGTGATCCACCCGCCTCGGCCTCCCAAAGTGCTGGGATTACAGGCTTGAGCCACCGCGCCTGGCCTAGCCATTCCTAATTAGAAAAAATAACTAAGTAAAATGGGAACAGAACGAGACTACTTAAGTGTAATAAAAACCAACCAACAAACCTTTCAGTTAAATTTAGGAGCTAGACAGGGATGCCTTAATTACTATTATTTAACATTGTGTTGGAGATTATAGAAAATGCAGCATAAGAAAACAAAAGGAAATATGTGGTATACAATTGGAAAAGGAAACATCAAACTACCTCTTGTGCTGATGACATGAATGTATATCTGCAAAACTCAAGAGATACTAATAACAAACTATTAAAATTAATGAAGAATTTGGTTAGGTGTCTGGATACAAAATAGCTGTATAAAAACCAATAGCTTAAAAAACAAAACAAAACAGTCCAACAAACAAAGAAGTAACTTTCTTTCAACAAAGATGCCAAGAACACACAATGGGGAAAGGCAGTCTGTTTAATAAATGGTGTTGAGAAAACTGTATATCCATGTGAATCTGTATCTCACATCTTTACAAGAATCAACACAAAATGGATTGAAGACATAAGTTGAAGACCTGAAACTATACAACTACTAGAAGAACATATAGGGAAAAATCTCCATGACATTGATATGGGCAGTTATTTCTTGGATATGACCCCAAAGGCTCAGACAACAAAAGCAAAAACAGACAAATGGAATTACATGAAACTAAAAAGCATCTTCACCACAAAGAAAACAATTAATAGAGTGAAGCTGCAACTCACAGACTGAGAAAAAATATTTGCAAGTCATATATTGTGTAAGGGGCTACTTTTCAAAATATTTAAAGGACTCAATAACAAAAATAAAAGCCCTGTTAAAAACAGACAAAGGACTTGAATAGACATTTCTCAAAAGAAGACATATAACTGGCCAACAGATGAATGCAAAAATGCTCAACCTTTCTAATCGTTAGAGAAACACAAGTGAAAACCACAGTGAGAGATCTCATACCTGTTAGGTTGGCTGTGATAGAAAAGATAAAAGATAAGTGTTGGCTAAGATGTGGAGAAAAGGCACAGTGTTGGTGGTGTTGTAAATTAGCATAGCCATTTTGGAAAACAGTAGGAGGTTAGTAAAACTAAAACTAGGCTTATCATTTGTTTCAGCAACCGCACTACCGGGTATACACCCAAAGGAACTGAAATCATCTGTGGAAGAGGCAGCTGCGTTCCCAGGTTCGCTGCCACGTTATCCACAATAGCCAAGGTGTGGAGACAACCTCAGTGTCCGTCAGCAGGTGAATGGATTTTTAAAATGTGGCACACACACAATGCAACACTATTTAGCCTTAAAAACAGGAAATTCTGTCACTTGCAATAACACGAATACATCTGGAGGACGTTAAGTGAAGTGAAATAAGCCAGCTATGGAGAGAGAAAATACGTGTGATCGTACTTACATGTGGAATTTTTAAGAAGTCAGACTCATAGAAGTAGAGAGTAGACTGGTGGTTACCAGAGGCTGGGTGGGGCTGGGCATGGGGAGAGTGTGGATGAGGACGGGGAGATAGTAGTCAACGGTGCCAAGTTTCAGTTAGACGGGGGGAGTGTGCTCTGGTGTTCTGTTGCACGGCATGGTGGCCAGAGTTGACAATAACGTATTACATATTTGAAAATAGCTAAAAGGGAGGATTTTAAATGTTCTCAACACAAAGAAATGATAAATATTTGAGGTGATGACTATGCTATTTAGTGTGATTTGATCATTCCACAATGTACACATGTACCAAAACATTACATTGACCCCATATATATATACACTATTATTATTTGTCAATTAACACCTAAAATAAAAGCACACCTAGCTTCATCATAGTCCAACAGCCGAAAACAAAATGTAAAGAGAAAATTTCGAAAGCAGCCGGGGAAAATGCACAGGGAACGATGATAGAACAACCACTAACTTCTCCTCAGAGACCAGAAAACAGTGGAATGTTTAAAGTGCTGGGAGAACAAAAGAAAAACACTGTCAACCCGGTGTTCTACATCAGGAGAAAATATTACTCTAGAACAAAAACAAAATAAGAACTGCAAGCAATATACATCCTACCAATGGGAGAACAGTTGAAAAATAATAGTACATCCACGACATGGATATGTACTATTAAGCACCCATTAAAAAGCATGAGTTAGAACCATGTCAGTTGACAAAAAGGGGTAAGAAATAGTTTTACAAAAATAGGATGACAAAATCTAATATATTTGTCTATATTTGTGTGTGTGTGTGTTTATGTTTGAGTGGCATGCCAAGCGGGAACGTGGGTCAGTCTCTCCCAGGTGTTGACCATAATGGGGTAACTTGTAATGAATTGAAAAACAATAGTAAAAGTGGCGAGAAGTTGGCCTGCTTTTTATTATCAGCGTACATTCTAAACGTGTCAGTGAGATGACGCTGTCCCCTACGGTGTTGGAAGGCCTCTCTGCTCGCTCTCTAGACAAGCCACTATGTATCTGCACATGGTTTCTATAAACATGGAGGGCATACAACTGGTTGTTAGCCCAGGTGACCTGGAAGGGGTTGGGGTTGGCATGGTGGAGGGAAAGATGGATCACAAAGCAAAAATGGAAGAGGAAGCAAAAGGGACTGCACGGAAATCCTGAACAGTGTCATGGTATCATGATGTATACACAGTTACTGAACTTACATGTGTATATAAGAGAAATTTTAAAAAGAAAATTAAAAGAAAAAGCCCCAGACTCCCTTCTCAGAAAAACACACTTTCCCATTGAATTCCGAAGGGTTAGATTCCCCTAAAGGTCTTGTGCGGCTCAACCCCGGAGTTGAGCACGTCTGCTGTAGGCCTTGGACTTGCCTGGTCTACAATGTGGCATCTTCGTCTCTCAGTCTGAGGAACAGTTTCCCATCTGCCTAAGGGCACTTGCCTCACAGAGCAGCTTTGGGTCTCACAAACGGACAGCACACGTGAGTTTACTGCCAGGCGGTCCTCAGTTTGTGCACGGAACAGTCTACTTCAGAACTTCTAAGAATGATGTCTCCTCCCACCCTAGACTTCCTCAGACAGAATCTGCGAGGGGCTGGCCCAGGCAGAATTATCTTTTAGAAACTTTGCATATGAGGTGCTTGATAAAAGCTAGTTGGATTTGAATTTGGCCACAGCTCAGATAATCTGGGGAACTGCGGTGTCTGCCAAGGATATGTGACCATCTCCTGGTGTACACCCTTCAAAGGATGGGGAGGCCGGCATCACTGAGTGCGAGTTGCGAAGACTCGCTTGTTCATGCTTGCTTGAAAGCAGCTGCGCCTCCCTCAATTTCTCTGTTTCTAGAAATCTCTCATTCTTTCTTTAATCTCCCTTTCCCCACCCACTCTGCCTATGTTCTTTCTCCCTCCACCTAATCTTTTCTTTTTTCCTTTACTTATTCCTCATCTTAACAGGTCCTAAGTGTGTGCCGTATGTATTTAAAAACTTTTTATCTCTGTTTTTAATTAAAAGAAGTGGCGCTTGCTTCTGTTTCCAAACCCTTGCACGTGATACAAGGAACTGGTGACGGTGCTTGCTGGGCTTACGAAGTGCAGCTGTGTCCTCCCTCGCTCTGTAACACCCTCTCTGCCAGAAACAGCTCAGCAGGAAGGCAGCAGGGCACCCCGGAAGCGTGCCCCTGGGCCCCACCTTACAGCCTCTGCTCCACTCCCTTCGCGGCAGAGTGGCTCAGGAACAGTCTGCATCCCCCTGCTAGGAGGCCAGAAAAAGCCACTCCTGGCCCTGGGCAGCTACGTGGCTCTTGGTGGACCTCAGAACTCTGTGGGGGCCAGAGGGCTGAGTGAGTCAGGCCGTGGAGGGCAGGCACCATCCACACTCCCAGACACTTTGGGGTGTCGTCTGTCTCTTCCTTGATTAGAGGAAGCCTGGGACCAGTTCAGCTGGCGACTCTGGTGTTTCTGGCTTTGGCTATCAGCAAACACTGCTGGGGCGTCCACACCCAGCTTCTGTGAGCACGGAGGAGACATAATCCGCAATGTCTGACACAGCCCATGCCTACGTCTCTACGTTGCAGCCTGACCATCCTTGACTGGCTACCTCCAGTGACATAAAGCTGAGAAGCAAAAACGCCCAGGAGGCAAGGCTGCAGTCATTTAGGAGAGTGGACTGATTTCAGGGCCGTGCTGCCTGCAGCCTTTGTGGGACTCAGTGAGCGGATGAGCGGCCCATGCCAAGCCCACTCCCCGGGGATGCTGCCTGCAGCACTCACGCATCTCATACAGGGACACACGGGAACTGTGGGCTCCACCCTGCAGCCTCTGCACCAGCACGCGGTGGTCCCAGGAGATGCAGAGCCAGCCCTTCCTCTGCCGTTGCCCTGGGTAGGTGATGCTGCGGCTGTTATCCATCAGAAACGCACGGCCCACTGCTCCACCAGTCAAAGTTACGCCTACTCTGGAATTTTCTCTCAGCCATTTGCTGGGTGTAGGAAAAACCTAAGCTTCTGCCTCCCCGATTCACCACAGACGCTCTCCGTTATCACTCCTGTTACGTGTGAAGGCTGAGTTATCGCTAACTCTCAACAGGTCCTAGAATCCTTTATGTGCATTTGGGGGACTGGGGGAGGTCCTGGACACGGTGCCAGGTGCTGTGTGTCAAGGTTCACTGGACCCGACAGGGAGACTGGGAAGAAAGGCCCTGAGAGATGTGGGGGCAGCCTTCGTGTCTGAGCTGTCACTCAGCTCTGCTTTATGCCACTGGCATACCTGCTGGAGGAACTCCATGTGGAGAAAGGCTGGGTCCTGTGAGGGACATTCGAGGGGGACACTCTGGCCAGCCTCAGGCTGGGTCCACCTAGGAGGAGGAGGGGACAAGCCACCTCATGGATGTTGTACACAGTGGCCCCAAAGTGACCTTAAAAATGGATTTAAGGAATAAATCCAAATCCAAATAGAAGACATAAGCCATCCGAAGAAACAGCCTTGGAGATTGTCTCTGAACCTCCAGACCGTGGGGTGACTTGCGTCATACAGATTGCTGTGGAAGTGCTTATCTCAGTAACTTCACTGTGCTCTGTCTGAAGAGAAGACGTTTCAATGGCTGGGTGGCCGGCATTGCACCTGGTAAAAGCAGAGCCCAGGGAGACCACATCTGGCTTGTGTCTCTAGCATTGCTTGAGAGTGGGGACGTTTTGGCCCCGAACACAGGATTCTGACCTCTGTGGGGGGCACGTCCCTGTGTTGGAGGCGGGTGCCCCCAGCTTCTACGTATTAATGATGTCCGTTAGGGTTACTTTGCCCATCCCCTTGGCACTGATTCTCTGTTAATTTTCTGATTATAACTTATAACTTCAGGATTGTGGTTTTGGTGTGGCATCTAAGATTTCTTGTCTAATATAAGGTCACAAATATTTTGTCTCCTATATTTTCTTCTAAAAGTTGTAGAGATTTAGCTATTATGTTTTGGTCTGTATTAGTCCATTTTCACACTGCTGATATAGACATACCTGAGACTGGGTCATTTATAAAGAGAAAGAGGTTGAATGGACTCAGTTCTATTTGGCTGGGGCGGCCTCACAATCATGGCAGAAGGCAAAAGACACGCCTTAGATGGCAGCAAAGAGAGAGCTCGTTCAGGGACCTCCCATGTATCAGATCGTGTGAGACTTATTCACTGTCTTAAGAACAGCATGGGAAAGACTCACACTCATGATTCAGTTACCTCCCACCAGGCCCTCCCATGACGGATGGGAATTACAGGAGCTGCAATTTGAGATTTGGGTGGGGACACGCCCAAACCACATCAAGGTCTATGATACTTTTTGAGTTATTTTGTGTGTATGGTGTGAGGAAAGGTTCTATATCCACCTTTCTTGCATATGGGCATCCAGTTTTCCCAGCATTATTTGTTAAAAGACTATAATTTCCCCCACTGAACTGCCTTGGTACCTTTGTTGAAAATCAGCTTACTGTAAATATAAGGATTTATTTCTGGGCTCTCAATTCTGTTCCATTAATCTCTAAGTCCATCCTTAATGCTAGTTCCACACTGTTTTGATTATTGTGGCTTTGTAGTAAGTGTTGAAATTAGGAAATGTAAGTCTTACAACTTTGTTTTTCTGCTCCAAATTGTTTTGGCATTCTGGATCCTTTGCAGTTTCATATAAATTTTAGGATTGTCTTTTTATTTTCTGCAAAAAGAGCCTGCTGGGATTTGAGCATGGATCATGTTGAGCTTGAAGATTGATGTGGGGAGAATAGCTATTTAACAATACTGAATCTTCCAATCCATGGACATTGGCTGTCTCTCCATGTATCTAGATCTTCTTTTAAGTCTCTCAGCAAGTTTTGTACTTGTTTTGTTAAATTTAACTTATCTTTTTTTCACATTTTGATGCTACTGTGAATATAATTATTTTCTTAATTTTCCTACTCATTGCTATTATAGAGCTACAATTGATGGTGTATAGAAATATAGTTGATTTTTGAAATTGTGTATCCTGTGATCTGGCTAAATTTGCTTATTAGTTTCAGTAGTACTTTTGGTGGATTTCTTAGAATTTTGTACAAAAAAATAACAGCAAAGAGTTTTACTTCTCTTTTTTCCAATAGAGATGCCTTTATTTTATTGGTTACCTTGTTGCATTGGCTGCAATTTCAAGTACAATGTTGAACAGAAGTGATGAGAGTGGGCATACTGTCCTCATTCTCCATCTTAGAGGAAAAAGTTTTAATCAGTCTTTCACCATTAGGTATTATGTTAGCTCTAGGTTTTACCCAGATGCCCTTTGTCAAACTGAGGAAGTTTCTCTTCCATTTGTAGTTTGTGGAGATATTTTATTATGAAAGAGTATTGGATATTTTCAAATGCTTTCCAATGTTTGGGTATAAATCCTGCTTTGTTAATATTTTGTTAAGGATTTTTGTATCCATATTCATGGCAGATATGGGGCTGTGCTTTTCTTTTCTTGTGATGTCTTCGGCCAGGATGTAAGGACAATACTGACCTCATCAGACGAATTGGGAGGTATTTATTTCCTCCTCTGTTTTCGTGAACAGTTTGTAAAGGATTGGTATTATTTCTTTTGTTAATATTTGCCAGAATTCACCAATGAAGCCATCTGGCTTTTCCCTATAGGGTGATTTTAATTATTAATTCAATATCGTCACTAGTTATAAGTCTATTCACATACTCTGTCTTCTTGAGTCAGATCTGGTAATTTGTGTATTTCTTCGAATTTGTCCATCTCATCTAAGACGTCTAATTTACTGGCATACAGTTGTTAATATTATTATTTTATAACCCTTTTAACGTGTGTAGGATCAATAGTGATTCTCTCTTCTTACCCCTGGTTTTAGTCACTTGTGCCCCATCTTTTTCCCCTACTGTAAAAGGACGCGAGGGGTAAACAGATTTTTATTTCACATCCCAGCCCTTGCCCGGGGCCCTGTTGTTTGACCCCCAGCATCCCCTGTGGTTGCTCATCTGACCCGGGCTTCCCGGTCACAGGTGATGACAGGGTGACCCCCACAGCACAGTGGCTAGCACTAGAACGGGGCTCAGTCAATGTTAGCTTCTCTTCTGTATTCGCCTTTCTTGACTCTGGGTCTACCAGGACTTGGGCAAACTCCCCACGTGGTCTGGCCAGGAAAGCCTTAAGCACCTCTCCGGACCGGGCTGTGGCCGTGTCACAGAGGCATATCCTCTCCACCACTTACAGGCAAACGCTCAAGTGCGGACGTCCAGATGCTTCAACCCAGGGCTGCCCTCCACCCTGCTTACTGCACTGAATGAGGATTGGAGGGGGCTGCGGTGGGACTGTGGGTGACGGGATGGTCACTGTTGGGGGCACAAGCTGGTTGTTGGTGCCAGGTGAGGGTTTAGGAGGCGGCTGGGTCAGGATCCCCGGGACGGACCAGGGCCAGTTGGCACTCAGGTGTTCTGTGCCTTTGTCCTGCGCTGGCCCTGAGGCACGCCGGACGTGGGGCCCAGCACACCCTTGCTGACTGCAGCTCCTAGCATGGGAGTAAGAGTGCCAGTCAGACCTGGGAAAGGGCGACTGACTGGTCCTCATAGCTTTGCTTTTCCTCTTTCCTGTCCCTTAAAGAGCCACACAGAAAATGGTCTCTGAATCAAACACAATCTCATTACAGATGCTTCTGGCCTGGAAACACCCGCCAACTCGGCCGACTGGCTGGAGGCAGGCAGGCTTTGGCTGCTGTGCTCCTTGTTAACATTTTTGTTCCTATCTACACTAATTAGTCATAAACAGGGGACAAAAACTCCCCAAATGACGGAGAAGCTAATGGCCTGTTAGGAGGCCGTGCCTGCGGAACTCATCTGATTCCTTTTGCAAGAACAGACGCTGGGCTTTAGTTTAGAAACAAGGACTGTGGATCTCGCCTGGGCCTTGAGTTTTTGGGTACCTCCAAGCTTTCAGAGCTGCTGGAGAAGATTTTTGGGGGTCTTGCTGGCTCCGTGACAAGCCCCCCGGAGTCTCACTCAGTGCTAAAGCCACACCCCAACGTGGCCGTCACCCGCAGGCCTGTCCAGCCCTGTCCTCATAGCGTGGTGCTGTCCTCGCCACGGTGAGTGCATTCTCACGGATCTGGTTGTATAAAAGTGGGGCACCTCCCTCCCCCTTGCTCCCACTGCTGACATGTGGGACACCTGCTCCCCTCACCTCCTGCCCTGACTGCAGCTTCCTGAGGCCTCCCCAGAAGCAGATGCAGGCACCCCGCTTCCTGGACAGCCTGCAGAACCACGAGCCAGCCAAACCTTTTCTCTTATAAATTGCACAGCCTCAGGTATTTACAGCAATGCAAGAACAGCCTCACGCAGCCTCAGCCAGCTCATCCTCCACCGGGGCCACCACAGCACGGGGCGAGGTGTCCTCCACTCTCGCCGCAGCTGCTCCTCGTGGCCTCTCCAGCATGAGTGGGGGCTCCCCACGGGCCCACGTGTGATGGCGGAGCTGTGAGGAGCCTTGTGGCTTTCCAGGCTCGTTCTCCACGGGCCTCCTGGTCTCGTGTCCTGCTCACGCCTCCCTCCCCTGGTGGAGCAGCATCTCGTGCTGGGACTTTGTGGCTCCATTCCAGGGTCTCTCCTTCCCTGCTGGTGGCCCAGCTCCAGAGACTCAGAGGAACTCAGGGTGCACTGGGGTCCTCACAGGCCCGTGCCCAGGAAAGTCTAGGTGTCAGCAGAACAGAGCCCCTGGGACCAGATGGCCCACGACCGCCTCCCTTAAAGGACCGCAGTGGAACCCCTTGGCGTAGCTCTGTGCCCCTCGACAGACTGCCACGAAATCCTAAGCCCTGGAGAGCTTGGGTTCCGCCTCCTTTGTCCTGGAGCCACCTTACAGAACCATTCCCTTCGTTCTGGAATCGACTGTCCTCCCGTCCTTCCCTCCTGTGAACTCCGCTGCTGTGGTTTAGGACCATTTCTCCTGTAGACATCAAGGTATATGATAAGAGCATGACACATTGCCCTCAGATGGGGGGTGCAGCGCAGCTCCCAACCCCAGCCTCCCAGGAGCAGGGGCCCCCTTCAACCTGAGGGCAACCCTCAGAACAAGGAAGGTGGGGACGGCTGTGGCTGCACGGAGACCTGGTGCCATGGAGGTTCAGAAGATCACTTTGAAGACAGTCACTGCAGCCCCCACCTTGTGGCCTGGGAGGCCTTGTCTGGGCCAGGCCACGGGCTGCAGGGAGGGCCTCACCCACACAGCAGCATCCATGCAAGTCTAGGCCCTTTCCACACTGCATTGCTTCTCTCGTATTCGTTTTTCTGTAAATAATATGTAATCATGTTAAGAAAATGAAAACAGCATGAAGTGCATAAAATGTGCAGTGCAAGCTCATGTTAACTCCCGCCATCCTCAGTCTGGTTTTCTTTTTTCTTTTCTTTTTTTTTTTTTGAAGCAGGATTGCAGCCTGCCGCCCAGGTTGGAGTGCAGTGGTGCAATCAGCTCACCGTAGCCTCGACCTCCCCCCACCTCAGCTTCCCACGCAGCTGGGACCACAGGTGCGCGCCCTCGTGGCTGGTTAAATTTGTTTATTTTTTATTTTTATTTTTTGCAGAGACAAGGTCTCGCTGTGTTGCTCAGGCTGTTCTCGAGCTGCTGGCCTCATGTGATCGTCCTGCCTCCGCCTCCCAAAGTGCTGGGATTACAGGCGTGAGCCCCCACACCCAGCTGGACATCAGCCCGGCTTTCGGCACCCCCACATGCATGTTTCTCTGTCAGAGCTTCTGTTTCTTATGGCAGAATTATCAGGTCTCCACATAATCCCTGCTTTCTGTGGCATGTCTCCTACCAAACGCCTTTCTTTCCCTCCCCCGGACCTTCGTGTGATGCTCTGTGTTGTTCTTCAGTGAGGCCTGTTCCTCAGCGCAGCCCCCTTCAGAGCTGCCGGTCTGCTGGCCTCTGCGGCCGAGGCTGAGCCGGCTGTTCTGGCCAGGGAGACGCAGTGCGTGTGCCGCTCTGGGCGTCCCAGCTCCCGGCTGGGCCGGCGGCGAAGGAAGTCGCCACAGCACGCTGTAGACCTTCACACACCAAGGCAGCAGCCCCGAGGCGCTCCCCCAGCCGCAGGCGAGGAGGGAAAATACAACGGGAGCAATCGTGTGCAGTGTTTCTGGAACCTGAAAGCCGTTGGCCTAAGACGCAGGCTTCCATGTGTAAAATCTGAGCTGTGTATTTTCACGAGACCAAAGACACATCCACGTTGCCAGGCCGCGGGGCTCCCTGCAGCTCAGTGTGAGGTTCACTGACCTGGGCCTGGTCTGGGAGGATTCCTTGTTTACATTCTGACCCGGACCTCCAACATTCCTCAAATTGTTGGGAACCAGGGAGTGAGATCGGCACGAAGTTCAGACCCTCCCCTGCCGTCTGCACAGACACCAGCCTTGCGGCTGGGACCCGCAGGGGATTTTGTGCAGGAACTGCGGTGGCAGGGAGACAGTGGGCAGAACAAACCGGTGACCTTGGCAAAAACGGAACCTCACCCTCCCACGGGCAGCTGGGAGTCTGGGCCCTGCAGGGTCAAGGGGAGGACACGTCTGCCGCCCTCCCCCACAGACGGCCAAGGACGGTCCACACACCCTCTACTCCAGAGAAAACTCAGGTGTAGGCAGCAGGGCCTGCGAGGTCAGCTGCGTCTCTCTCTGGCCTGCGGCCCAGGGCCGGAGCCTCTGTCCTGTCCTGGGTGTCTCCCGCTGCCCGCTTTGGGCGGCCCTGGACTCAGGCAGCCCTGCTGGCAAAGTGCCCGAGGAGGTGAATGTGCTGCTGGGCCGGAGTTCCGGTCAGGAAATCTCAGTGGGGACAGAGGCTGCGGACGCACAAAGGGTCCCAGCAGCCAGAGGGAAGGGGAGCAAGGGGAGCAGGGGACGGGCCGCGGGAGAAGACACCTGGAGAGAACTCTCGGGGTGACAGTGGACGCCATCTGGGGGCAGGAGAGGGAGAGGGTCCAGGCTGCCAGGCCTCAGGGTGGAACCAGGCAGGAGACCCCCCCGCCCCGTGCAGGGCAGGCCGACGGGCCCGGTGGCAGAGGAGTCAGTTGGGGCACAGAGCTCAGAGCAGGGACCGTGGGCTCCGCTCACGGACGGGGAGAGGCACAGGGTCGAGGAGAAACCCTTCCTGCCTCAGCCAGGCTGGCTGTGGAGATGGGCCGTGGCCCCCCCGTGTGTTTACGGGGCTGAGAATGGGGAGGGTGTCCCCAGCAGGGGACTCGGGGCCAGGAGGTGCCCATGGGCTGGAGATGCCGTGTCTGGAAAAGGGGAGCCCCAGTCGGGCAGCTGGACAGCCCACGGTGGTGTTCAGGCTGGGGCAGGGGCTGCGTATCCTTGGGGGGAACAGTCGGCCCAGGCGAGGGGCTGCCCCTCAGGCCCCCATCCCTCAACGGCCACAGGCATGGGGCTTCGAGCTCGATCTCGGGCTGGGACTGAAGCCTAGTGAGGACCTGACACCGTGGGGGAGGCCTGCGGTCCCCGTCCAGGGCCAGGCGGAGGGAGCAGGCGTCCCCTGCTCACCATCAGCTCCCTGAGATCCGCACACCTCGTGGCCGGTGCTTTGGTATCCGGGATACTTTACTGAAAAGAGATTTTTTTCCATTGTGGCTGAGAACGAGGGATTGAAAAACTGTCAAAGCCAAACCCCGTCTTTAGGAGAAAGCTGTCTCATCCGCGCTGCTGGCTTCGTGCCCGGCCACGTCACCATCACTTTCCAAAAGTGTCGCTGCGGAAGGCTGGCTGGGAGCACGAGCGTCCGACCCCACCCTCACTTTCTCTGTTCCCTGTTTTCTCACCACTTCTTGTTAACTTGGGGCTGCTGCTTCCTTCTGCCCCTGCTCATGCTCTGAATTCTGGGCTCCGTCCTGCGGGCAGTTTTGTGAGCTTTTGATTGAATCCCTGATATGATTAAATACTCCAGGGCATGTGTGAGAGTTGCTGGCCCTGGTGCCTGGGTGACAGCTATGTGGGGACGTCGGTGCTGCCTGCCTCCTGCCCTCTCTCCTGGGGGGAGGGAGCCCCCACCTGTGCTGCAGGTGCGATGCCACGGGGACCAGCCCCTGGCGCTGGTGACTTCTCGGGGTGACAGGACCCCCTTGTCCTGCCTCCCTCCCGGATGTCTGATTTGGCCGGGGTTTGAGGCTGTGGGGGCCACCGCCGCCTGAGGCACGAGGCGTTCCTGTGGCAGGGGGCGTCAGGGAGACCTTGCTGTCACCACCACGGCTGGTCTGTCAGTCGGGGAACTTGCGAACCCCAGAATCCTGCAGGCCGAAGGGACCTTGCCCTGGAGACGGGTGAGGAACTGAGGCTGAGGTGACCTTTTCCAGTGTCCTTGGGGGTTGAAGTGGGACCTGGCCTTGGCATCTGCCCTTTTCAAGGGTCCTCCCTGCATGCCCGGCACCTGTCCCTCCCCACAGTGGGAAGCAGGGGAGCCCCACTCCACGTCCCCCATTTACTCTCCCCCAGCCCCCTTCCCAGTCGAGCCGTCCACCTCCTTCGTGGGAAAAACCTCTTCTGCCCAAGAAACTCCCCAGCGGCGGCCTCAGGCCTTCCCATCATGGCCCTCGTGGGTCAGGAAGGGCCCCAGCTGGGGTCCGAGTGGGGTCCCCTGCACCCCTCACATGTGTGGAGCGGGAAGGGGCCTTCCAGGGCCTCTGGGACCCAATCCAGGAACTTGTTCTCAGAGTCACCAGCCAAGTCCCCCGGGCTTTCCTCCGCTGCTCCCACCGAGCCCTGGGCCACCCAGGAAGGGGACAGTTCTGGGCCCTGCGATGCCCCCTGCTCTGGGGACATGGGGACGGTTTGTTAAAATCCCCTCCCGCTCTGTTGTAAAGGACGATTCCTGTCTTCCTGCCCCACTTGGCCTGTCTGTGAGGCCGCCATGTTCCCAGTCAAGCCCTGACCTCCTTCCCAAGAGAAACTTCTCCCAGCCCGGAAACTCTCAACCCCCAGGAGCTCCCCAAGTTCCCAGGCCCCTGTTCCAGGGCCCAGCTCAGTACTTCCACTGGAGAGCAGGTTAGAGAGCCTGGAACACCCCAGCTCCGCCTCCCACAGACCCTCAGACCCCGGGCGACGGGGGGTCCCCGGCTCCGCCTCCCACAGACCCTCAGACCCCGGGCGACGGGGGGTCCCCGGCTCCGCCTCCCACAGACCCTCAGACCCCGGGCGACGGGGGGTCCCCGGCTCCGCCTCCCACAGACCCTCAGACCCTGGGCGACGGGGGGGTCCCCGGCTCCGCCTCCCACAGACCCTCAGACCCCGGGCGACGGGGGGTCCCCGGCTCCGCCTCCCACAGACCCTCAGACCCCGGGCGACGGGGGGTCCCCGGCTCCGCCTCCCACAGACCCTCAGACCCCGGGCGACGGGGGGTCCCCGGCTCCGCCTCCCACAGACCCTCAGACCCCGGGCGACGGGGGGTCCCCGGCTCCGCCTCCCACAGACAGACCCTCAGACCCCGGGCGACGGGGGGTCCCCGGCTCCGCCTCCCACAGGCCCTCAGACCCCGGGCGACGGGGGGTCCCCGGCTCCGCCTCCCACAGACCCTTAAACCCCAGGTGACGGGGGGTCCCCAGCTCCACCTCCCACAGGCCCTGGACCTCCTCAGGAAGGCGTCTCGTGGTTGCACTGACCCTGGGTGTGGGAGCCCATGTGAAACGGCAGTTTAGCCCACCTTCTGTTGTTCTCTCACCTGGCCCTGCCCCAGCTCAGACCTGAGCCAGCAGGTAGGTGCCCACGGCCGGTCCCAGGCAGAGGCTCCTCCAGTGCTCACAGCAGCCCTGGGCCCCATCCCGGCTCTTTCTGTTTGGGAATCTGGTGCCTATAAAGTGGCCTTGCTTGGGGTTTGCTTTGAATTTCCCTGACTGTAAGTAGAACTTGCCATCCTCACGCAACCCCCGAGTGCCTGCCTGTGCCCTCCGGCAGGGCTGCCTCTTGCTTTCTGAGTCACGGCTCCCTGTGGCTCCCAACACGAACCTCCTCGGCTGTGTGCGCTGCAGACGTTTCCTCCCAGTTCATGCCTTGCCATTGCCCTTGTCTTTTGTCTTCTGATGGTAGATTTGGATGTAGGACGTGTGTCAGCCTTTTGTATCTGAGCAAACCCTTCCCAGCCTTGAGTGTGCTCGAGTGTGGGAGATATTCTGCTGTAGCTTTTGCTTCCATCATCTTGCCCCCATCACAAGTCCTCATCCATCTGGAAGCAATTTCCTCGTGTTTGGTTGAAGATAGGGATCCAGTTTCGCTTTCCTAATGTGTCTGGCCAGTCCCTGGCACCGTGCGCAGGACTGCACCTCACCTCCGTCAGGCCCAGGGCTTCTCTGTGCGCCGGGCTGTTTCTGGGCTCCCTGGTCGGCTCCACTGGCCGTGTGCCTGTCCCTGCACCACTGCCCCCACATGCCATCCCTGGGCTTGGTTGTCGGTCTCAGCGTGCTACTGGGAAGCTCTCCGGCCTTGCCCTTCCCTGACTCACTCACTCCAGTATTCATCAAACACCCGCGTGTCAAGAAAAGTGTCACAAGGACATCTGCCTTCTTGAAGCCCATATTCAAATGCAGTTTTGTCTGTGTGGGAGAGAGATGGACTTAGTGATGGAAGGTTCTACTGGACAGAGGTAGAGCAAGAAGAATTGAGCATGATAGTGAGTGGCAGCCGCTGTTTAGATGGAACGGTCAGGGAGGCTCATTGAGAAGGAGGCATCTGAGCAAAACTTGAAGGAAAGGAGAGAGTGAGCCACGGACGTCCTCAGGGAAGACTGTTCCAGCTGAGGGGATTGGAGGGAGAGTGCTCCAGCGGAGGGGATTGGAGGGAGAGTGCTCCAGCAGAGGGGATTAGAGGGTGAGTGCTCCCACAGAAAGAATTAGAGGGAGAGTGCTCCAGCGGAGGGGATTGGAGGGAGAGTGCTCCAGCAGAGGGGATTAGAGGGAGAGTGCTCCAGCAGAGGGGATTGGAGGGAGAGTGCTCCAGCTGAGGGGATTAGAGGGAGAGTGCTCCAGCGGAGGGGATTGGAGGGAGAGTGCTCCAGCTGAGGGGATTAGAGGGAGAGTGCTCCAGCGGAGGGGATTAGAGGGAGAGTGCTCCAGCGGAGGGGATTGGAGGGAGAGTGCTCCAGCAGAGGGGATTGGAGGGAGAGTGCTCCAGCGGAGGGGATTAGAGGGAGAGTGCTCCAGCGGAGGGGATTGGAGGGAGAGTGCTCCAGCTGAGGGGATTAGAGGGAGAGTGCTCCAGCGGAGGGGATTAGAGGGAGAGTGCTCCAGCTGAGGGGATTGGAGGGAGAGTGCTCCAGCGGAGGGGATTAGAGGGAGAGTGCTCCAGCGGAGGGGATTAGAGGGAGAGTGCTCCAGCGGAGGGGATTAGAGGGAGAGTGCTCCAGCGGAGGGGATTAGAGGGAGAGTGCTCCAGCGGAGGGGATTAGAGGGAGAGTGCTCCAGCGGAGGGGATTGGAGGGTGAGTGCTCCAGCGGAGGGGATTGGAGGGAGAGTGCTCCAGCGGAGGGGATTGGAGGGAGAGTGCTCCAGCGGAGGGGATTGGAGGGAGAGTGCTCCAGCGGAGGGGATTGGAGGGAGAGTGCTCCAGCGGAGGGGATTAGAGGGAGAGTGCTCCAGCGGAGGGGATTGGAGGGAGAGTGCTCCAGCGGAGGGGATTGGAGGGAGAGTGCTCCAGCGGAGGGGATTGGAGGGAGAGTGCTCCAGCGGAGGGAACAACAGGAGTAGAGGCCTGAGCCGAGGCCTGGTGTGGTCAGGGGCGGAGGAGGGGCCGGTGTGGCTGGTGAGAGTTGAGGGAGGGCAGGCGTTGGAGATGAGGTTGGAAGCCCCAGGGGTGTGTCTTGCAGGGCCTGTGACCTGTTGGAAGTCTGTGCATCTCACTTGGGGTGAAATGGGGAGACAGATGCATCTCACTTGGGGTGAAATGGGGCAACAGGGGGAGTTTGACTCCTCCCACTTATGATACTTTCTCCTCGCCGAGGTCAGGATGGTCCCTACCTCTGCCTGTCTTGCATATTGTTTTAACATATGTGAGTGGAGCCCTTGTCTTCATGCCGCAGCCCATTGTGTGAACAGGCTGCACTTTGTGTGCACAGCCCATTGTGTGAACAGGCTGCACTTTGTGTGCACAGCCCATTGTGTGAACAGGCTGCACTACACCTGTCCGTTCGATTGTTGATGGCTATTTGGGTTGCTTAGTTTATGGCGGTTTGGAATATGCTACCCTGGCTGGGGGCACACACGCATTTCTGCTGGGTGTGTACCTAGGGCTGTGATTGCTGGGCAGAGCGGTGTCTGTTCAACGTTAGCTGGTGACGCCAAACCGTCTTTCTGAGTGGTTACGGATTCATACCCACCAGAGCGGGAGTCCCCACTGCTCCTCATCCTTGGCAACTCTTGATTTTACCAGTAATTTAAATTTTAGCCGTGTTGGTGGGTGTGGAGCGGTGTCTCATTGAGGCTAATTTTCACTTCCCTGATAACTGAAGATGCTGATCACTACTTCATGTGTTTATTAGTCATTCATACATCTTTTGTAAACTTCCTTTTTTTTGAGACAGAGTCTTGCTCTGTTGCCCAGGCTGGAGTGCAGTGGCACGATCGCAGCTCACTGCAAGTTCCACCTCCCGGGTTCATCCCATTCTCCTGCCTCAGCCTCCCAAGTAGCTGGGACTACAGGCGCCCGCCACCACACCCGGCTAATTTTTTGTATTTTTTTTGTTTGTTTTTTGTTTTTTTTAGAAGGAGTCTCACTCTGCCGCCCAGGCTGGAGTGCAGTGGCCGGATCTCAGCTCACTGCAAGCTCCGCCTCCTGGGTTTACGCCATTCTCCTGCCTCAGCCTCCCGAGTAGCTGGGACTACAGGCACCCACCACCACGCCCGGCTAGTTTTTTGTATTTTTAGTAGAGACGGGGTTTCACCGTGTTAGCCAGGATGGTCTCGATCTCCTGACCTCGTGATCCGCCCCCTTCGGCCTCCCAGAGTGCTGGGATTACAGGCGTGAGCCACCGCGCCCGGCCTGTAAACTTTCCATCTATTTTGCTCATTTGTTGAATTGAGTCGCTTATAAAAATTATGTATTTATTTATTTTTTGAGATGGAGTGTTGCTCTGTTGCCCAGGCTGGAGTACAGTGGTGCGATCTCGGCTCACTGCAGGCTCCGCCTCTCAGGTTCAGGAGATTCTCGTGCCTCAGCCTCCCGAGTAGCTGGGACTACAGGCGATAAAAATTATTTTGAATTGCAAGTGTTCTGTATATATTCTGGGTACAGGTCCTTTGTCCGATACGTGTATTGCGAATATTCTCTTCAGTCCATCTTTTAAAAATTTTTCTTAATAGTTCTTTTTGAAAAACAAAGGCTTTTAATTTTGATGAAGTATACTTTATTAACTTTTTCTTTTCACTAGATGATTTGTGTCCTGCTAAAAAACCTTTGCGAACACCAAAGCCACAAATATTTTCTCCTATGTTGTGTTTTAGTAGTTTCATGGTTTTAACTTTAACTTTTAGCTCCATGATCCCTTTTGACTTAATTTTTACGTATGGTATGAGGTAAGACTTGAGACTGTACTTTCACATTGAATTACCTTGGCACTGTATAAAATTGGCTATATGTATATATTGGTCTGTTTCTGGACTTTCTATGCTTATCCTAACACCAGTAGCCTACTGTTTGCTGCTTTATTGTATGTATTGAAATTAAGTAGTGTAAATCCTCCAAATTTGTTCTTCTTTTTCAAAATTGTTTTAGCTATACTGGGTCCTTTGCATTCCCACATAAATTTTAGAATCTGTTTTAGAATCAGTTTTTACAAAAACAAATGCCTGCCGGGATTTTGATAGGGATTGAGTCTAATCCATAGATGAATTTGAAAGAAAAGACATCTGAACAGTATTGAGTCTTCTAAGTCATAAACATGGTATGTCTTTCCATGAATTTAGTTCTTAATTTCTCTCAGCAATGTTTTGTAGTTTTTGGTATACAGGCCTCACACACATTTTGTTAAATTTATCCCCAAGTATATCACGCTTCTGGATACTTTTGTAAATATTTGTTTTTGTTACTTATTTTCATTTTCCAATTGTGCTGATATACAGAAATATAGCTGATTTTTGTATAGTTTTTATATTCCATGACCTTGTTAAGTTCACTTACTTATTTTAGTAGTTTTCTTAGATACATATTTTAGGATCGTATATGAATAGAATCATGTTACCTGTGAATAAAGACAGTTAACTTCTTTCTCAATCTGTATGACTTCCATTTCTTTTCTTGGTTTATGGCAGTGTCTAGACCAATCTCTGCCTTTTTTTTTTCTTTTGAGACAGAGTTTCGCTCTTATTGCCCAGGCTGGAGTGCAGTGGTGCAATCTTGGCTCACTGCAACCTCCGCCTCCTGGGTTCAAACGATTCTCCTACCCTAGCCTCCCAAGTAGCTGAGACTACAGGGTCCACCACCACGCCCAGCTAATTTTTTTGTATTTTTAGTAGAGACAGGGTTTCACCATGTTGGTCAGGCTGCTCTTGAACTCCTGACCTCAGGTGATCCACCCACCTCAGCCTCCCAAAGTGCTGGGATTATAGGCATGAGCCACTATGCACGCCCCAATCTCTGCCTTTTTTATGGGAGTATTTGGTCCATTTTCATTTAATATCATTATTGAAGGTTGGGATTGAGTCTTCCATCTTGTTATTTGCTTCATTTATTCTTCTTTCCTCCTTTTTTCTTTTCCATTTTTTTTCTCCTTTTGGGTATACCGAGTGTTTTTCCATCTTATCTCTTCTGTTGGCTCATCAGCTATACCTCTTTCTTTAATGCTTTTAGTGCTTTCTTTAGGGTTTAAGGCATGCCTCTGTAACTTAACATTTCCTTTAAATGCTACTATACTACTTGACTTATAATGTAAGACTCTTCAATAGTATGCTTCCATTTTCTCCCTTATATCCTTTTTGCTATTATTGTCATACGTCTTCTTCTATCTATGTTATAATTCTCCATAATAAATTGTGATTGTTTTTGCTTTAAAGAGACACATTTATGATAAGGACATTAAAAATGAGAAAAGGGGCTTTTATATTCACCACATATTTACTGTTCCCAGTGTTCCTCGTTACTTTGAACAGACCCAGTTCCTCTCTGGAATCATTTTTCTTCAGCATAAAGAACATTTCCACCCCTTGTATTTACATCTGCTGGTGGCCAGTGCTCTCCATGTTTGTTGGTCTGAAAATGCTATAATTGTATCATCACATTTTTGAAGGATTTTTGCTGAGTCTTGGATTCTACGTTGACAGTTGTATTTTTTCCCCAGAACCTTCTATTACGGATGTTATTCCATTGTGTTCTGCCTTTCATTGTTTCTGGTGATAACTCAGCAATATTTCTTATTGCTCCTTACCAAGGTCTGTCCACTCTGATTGGTCAGACTGCCCCTCCTAGCCCTGCGGGGCTCTGAGCGTTGTTCAGATGACAGCTCCCACTGAGAGCCCTTTGCCCGGCCACACGGAGTCTCCCACAGATGGCAGCTCCCACTGAGAGCCCTTTGCCCGGCCACACGGAGTCTCCCACAGATGGCAGCTCCCACTGAGAGCTCTTTGCCCGGCCACACAGAGTCTCCCACAGGTGCAGCCACACAGAGTCTCCCACAGGTGCAGCCACACGGAGTCTCCCACAGGTGCAGCCACACGGAGTCTCCCACAGGTGCAGCCACACGGAGTCTCCCACAGGTGCAGCCACACGGAGTCTCCCACAGGTGCAGCCACACGGAGTCTCCCACAGGTGCAGCCACACGGAGTCTCCCACAGGTGCAGCCACACGGAGTCTCCCACAGGTGCAGCCACACGGAGTCTCCCACAGGTGCAGCCACACGGAGTCTCCCACAGGTGCAGCCACACGGAGTCTCCCACAGGTGCAGCCACACAGAGTCTCCCACAGGTGCAGCCACACAGAGTCTCCCACAGATGGCAGCTCCCACTGAGAGCCCTTTGCCTGGCCACACAGAGTCTCCCACAGATGACAGCTCCCACTGAGAGCTCTTTGCCCGGCCACACGGAGTCTCCCACAGGTGCAGCCACACGGAGTCTCCCACAGGTGCAGCCACACAGAGTCTCCCACAGGTGCAGCCACACAGAGTCTCCCACAGATGGCAGCTCCCACTGAGAGCCCTTTGCCTGGCCACACAGAGTCTCCCACAGATGACAGCTCCCACTGAGAGCTCTTTGCCCGGCCACACGGAGTCTCCCACAGGTGCAGCCACACGGAGTCTCCCACAGGTGCAGCCACACGGAGTCTCCCACAGGTGCAGCCACACGGAGTCTCCCACAGGTGCAGCCACACAGAGTCTCCCACAGGTGCAGCCACACAGAGTCTCCCACAGGTGCAGCCAAAGGCACAAGGGACCTCCATGGAGACTTCTGGAGTCCTTTCCGCATGTAGTTTTTCCATCTCTGGTACTTTGCCCACACTTTTCAGGAGCCTTGGCCTCTCTGAGCCCTGGCACCCGTCTTCTCAGCCCAGTTAAACTGTTTTGCTCTTCTTGAGCTCCTCTACCTGTGCTGGGGCCAGAAAGTGCCTCCAGGAAGAAAGCTGTGGTGTCATGGGGTTCACCTTGCTTGCTGTCTTTGTCTTAGAGATCCCAGCTCTGTCTGTTGTCTATTGTCTTAGAACGAATGTTTCCTATTTTTTCCTCCAGTTTATAATGTTTGTGGTAGGAGGGATAGTCTCATACCAGATACTCTGTTGTAGTGGGAGTCTCTTCTTCATGTTTCTTCATTCCATTTTAACAGATTCCTTCTCACTGAGTGTCTGTTCTGCATTCTGGGTAACTTGTTTAGATCTATCTTCAAGTTCAATAATTCTCTTTTTATCTTTGCCCAATCTGCTGCTTAGTCCATTAAAGAGTTTAGCGTTTTAATTCTTAGATACACCATCTCTAATCTAGTCTGAACCACTGATACTCAACTACTTGATAAGTCTTTGGTCATTTGCATCTCCTAGCTAACTGCTCCCTAAATCCTTGCACCCTCTACCCAAAAGCTACGCCTCACTCTGAGCAAGGACCTCACCATCTCCTTGACATCCAGGAAAACCAAAGACGTGATCAGGGGACTTCTCCCCACAGTGTCCCACAGGACATGCTCTCCTGGTCCCCTTCTCTGTATGTCTCCTCCTGTCCCCGCGCCTTCTGCCAATGGTGCCGCCGCCCCTCAGGCCCCACTCCTGTGTGCTCAGTCCCTGTCGGAGTTGATTCCTCTCTTCAGCTTCAGAGGCTTTCCCTGTCCCTCCAAGACTGCCTGAGCTTCTGTCCTCTGTGGGGCTTCCCGTGCCGCCCGTGTGCCGTGAGGGAGATGTCCCCTCACATCTCTGCTTTCACCTCACCCCAACCCATCACTCTAGCTCCAGTTACATCATTTGCTGCTGGCTCTGCTCTCCCCCAGACTGCCAGCAGACCCCTGCAGCCTTTCACTTGTGTTATCTGTACACTTTTTTCACTCTTTCTTCTTCTAGGGACTCTTGTCACCTCGGCTTTCATGACCATCAGTGCCCCGTCCACTTTGCTGTGGCCTTTTCTTTCTCAATGTGCCTTGAAGTCTCCAGGTCAGGGAAGATGCTGCCCGGGGCAGGTGGGGGAGGGCTGGCCTAAACGGAGAAGGGGGCCGAACAGAGACAGGAGGGGTGGTTGTGAGGGTGGCAGGAGTGTGGGATTGAAGGAAGGGGCTGGCATGGGCTGGGGCCCAGGGAAGGTGGTGTGGCAGGCCAGAGGCTCTTGACTGGGAATGCTGGCCACGCACGGTCTGGTGACAGGTGCACATCTGTGCAGGTCCAAGCCAGTGCTGGCCAGAGCAGCCAAGGCGTCCCCGATCACAGGCGCGGCTCTCCCTGCCGTGGCCTGCAGCTGGACAGTGGCTGAGCTACGATTCAGCCGAAGCCGCTGATCCTGCCGGAGGCTTTCTTCTCACATCAGGGCCTTACAGCCGCCCCCACCCTGACCCAGGTTTGTCACGGTTGTCCTGGGATCCCCTGAGGTTTCCCTGTTTCTGCTGCTTCTTCTGGACACACAGGTCTCAGGGGGCTCTCCTGAGCTGTCCTCAGCTCAGGCCTCCCAGACACCACCAGCTTCAGCTTCTAATTCAGACCCCAGTGACCGCTGCCCCGCGCCAGGTGCTGGCCTTGATTAAGCACCACTGTGCACCAGGGCTGGGCCCAGGCACTTCCAGCCCTACTGTGTACCTTCCCCTCCCCAGTACTGACGAAACTGCTCTCCGTGGTTTTGGCCTCTGTCGGAGGGGTTGCCCCAGATTCGCAGGTTTTGAGATGGATTTGTGGCTGCAGTGTTCCTCTGGGTCCGGGCTGTGGCCCCACGCCTGGGAACCATGTCCGACCCGAGTGTCTGGTGTCCTGTGCCTGGGGCGAGGCTCACGCCCACCGCATCCCACCAGCTCAACACTGGAGGCCCGGCGCTCTCCCCATCTCCCTTCCGTTCTCATTGTGATTCATCGTCTGTTTATTAAACATGTGGATTTTTGATTTGCAGTTTTGGGGGCTGTGAAGGCTGATCCCACCAGCTGTTTACAATCTATCATCCAGCACAAATGGTTTCCATGCGGTTGTTATGCTGGCTTATGACTGGGAAACAGAAACTTGGTGTCCAAATATTGGACTTTCGGCTTAAAAATGAGTGCAGTTCTCAGCGTTCCCATCCCCGTATTGACAGCAAATTTGCATATTCTCCTTGTGTGCTTTGCAGCTCAAGGTCGATGCTGTAGCCAGGATGTCACTGTAAATGGGCGGCCCCTGGGAGACAGAACCAATGGCTGTCGCCTCAGCGTTAAATTGGGGGAGCCAATCACAGGCTCCTGGCGGGGAGGGTGCTTGGGTCTGGTGCCGTCCGGCAGGAACAGGCTTCTCCAGGCCTCGGGGGGACATTGCTCCCCTCACGACTGGTACAGCCCAGAGAGAGGCCCCTTTCCAAGGACCCTGAGCTACTGTCCCCAGAGAACACAACTTTTTCCCAACAGAGAGATGGGCAGAGGCCACAAGCAGATAGTTCAGAGCTATGAAAACCCAGGTGGCTAAAAACATGAAAAACATGGTCTCACCAGTAATCCAAGAAATGCAAAACAAAACAGTACGGCCCTGGCGTTTGTGAAACAGTCCCTGAGCCTGCGAGGTGTGGCCACCGAGACTGACAGGCACCACAGCCCGGGAGGGAGGCGGCCAGCGTGCTCCAGGAAGTTCACACCTTCGACCTGTGTGTTCCCCTGGACAAGCCACCCCCGAGAAAAGGGAGTGGACAAAACTCAGCGTCCAAACATGTTCTCACAGCATTGTTCATAATCAGGGAAATTAGGACACATTTAAGTATTCAACATCAGAGCAGTGTTTAAGCAGACTCCCCAGTGCCTCTCAGAATTATTATAATTGTTGAGAGAATGAATGAAGGGCTGTGATGCAGCACGGAAGTCACATGGAGGAGGGGTCTGGAGATCACGGGTTGCCTGTGACCACATCGAAGGAAAAGCGTGATGGGAAAATCCATCAGCGGCTCTCGAGGACAGAGCAGGGGAGGGTGACTTCCAGGACGGGAGAAAGATTCCAGATGCGGATGCGGTGCTCGTGAGCGGTGCACATACTTGTCAAAACTCATCAAATTGCACTAAAGGTCTGTGCTTTGTATTGTATATAAATTATGTCCTCTTAAAGTTGATTAAAATCTATTATGTAAAATTATATATAGACTTTTCCTCCATCTTAAAATATATAGGAAAAAGACAAAGGAAATATATTTAAATATCGCTAATGGTTCATTTGGAATCATGAGATTTGGAGAGTTGGACAATTTCTTCTTCATACTTTGTTTTCCACAGTAGGTTTGCTCAGTGGTGGCCCCTGGAAAAGAAATATTTGCATCCTAGCCTCTGAATTTGAATGTCACCGTATTTGGGAAAAGGGTCTTTTCAGATGTAATCTTAATATGAGATCTTAATGTACGATCATCTGGGATTACTTGGTTTTTAGTAAGTAAACTTTAATTTTTAGAACAATTTTAGGTTCACAGCAAAATTAGATAAAAGTTACACAAGTTTCTCGTATTACAGCCCCACACAGGCGCACAGCCTCCCCCTTATCACTATTTCCCATCAGAGGGTACATTTGTTACAGCGAATGAACCTACAGGGACACACGATCATTGCCCAACTCCGTGGTTTACGTCAGGATTTACTCTTGGTGTTGTCCATTGTAAGGGTGGATAAATTTATAATGACGTGCAGCTGCCGCGGCAGCATCGTGGGATAGTCTCACCACCCTAAAACCCCTGTGCTTCCCTGGTCGCCCCTCCCTCCCCCAGCCCCTGGCAACCACTGACTTTTTATGTCTCTATAGTTTTGCCTTTTGCAGGATGGCGTACAGTGGGGATCATACAGCATGTAGCCCTTTCAGATTGGTTTCTTAGTAATACATTTGAGTTTCTTTCATGGCTTGACATCTCATTTCTTCTCAGCACTGAACAACACTCCATTGTCTGGACGTGCCACTCACTTCCTGAAGGACCTCTTTGTTGTTCCCAAGCTTTGGCAATTTTGAGCAAAGCTCCTATAAACGTCTGTGTGCAGGGTTCTCTGTGTACACACTCCTTCAGTTCATTTGCCTAAATACCAAAGACAGCGATTGCCAGATTCTGTGGGGAGGGCATGTTCCATTTTGGAAGAGACGGCCGGACTGCCTTCCAATGGTGCTGCACCATCTTGCGTTCCCAGCGGCTGTGAACGAGAGCTCTGGTGCTACACGTCCTGGCCAGCACTTTGTGTTCTCAAAACACATTTTGGCCACTCCAATAGATGTAGAGTGGTACCGTTGTTTTAATTTGCAATCTCTAGTGATGTATGACGTTGAACATGTTTTCACACGCTTACTTGCCATCTGTGTATCTTCTTTGATGGGGTGTCTGTTTTGGTCTCTTGCCCAATTTAAAATCAAGTTCATTTTTTAATTGTTGGGTTTTAATAGTTCTTCACGTATTTTGGATGTCAGTTCTTTATCAGATGCGCCTGTGGCTTGCCTCCTCATTTTCTTGAAAGTGTCTTTCACAGACAGGAATTTCTAATTTCAGCGAAGCCCAGCTTATCAATTATTTCTTGCATGGATTGTGCCTTTAATGTTGTATATAGAAAGTCATCACCCTACCCAAGGTCATCTAGGCTTTTGCTGTGTTAACTTCTAAGAGTTTTATAGTTTGCATTTTACATGAGGTCTATGATCCATTTTTCGTTCGTTTTGTGATAGGTATAAAGTCTGTGTCTGGATTTAATTTCTGTATGCAGATGTCCAGTTGCTGTAGCCTCCTTTGTTGAAAAGACGATTTTTGGCCACTGTATTGTCTCTGCTCCTTTGCCAAAGATCAGTTGATAAAATTATGTGAGTCTATTTCAGAACTTTATTCTATTCTGTTGCTTTATTTGCCTTTTCTTATATCAGTATCTTGATTATGGTGTCTTTTGCCTCTTTATATAAACTTTAGTTTGTCAATATCTATAAATTAACTTGCTGAGATTTTTATCAGGAGTATGTTCAATCTACAGATTAGTCTAGAACAACTGACTCAACAATACGTGAGAGGGTCTCCAAAAGGATCGTGGCAAATGTGTATCATGAAACAATGCATAGATTTCAATTTCAAAATAAACTCATACTGCCTTGTTATAACACATCTGAACAGGCTCTAGTCTGAGGCACTAAGAATAAGACAACAGTTTCAAAAGAGCCGCTTTCAGGGCAACATGAATTCTGCTAATTGAACTGAAGCCAGAAAAAACATCAAATTTATGGTGAAATTTGGGAAGAGGGATGTGAAATCAATGATGCTTTACTAAAAGTTCATGCGGACAATGCCCCAAAGAAATCAGCAGTTTACAAATGGATAACTCATTTTAAGAAGGGACAAGATGATGTTGAAGATGAAGCCCACAGTGGCAGGCTATCCACATCAATTGGTGAGGAACAAATTTCATTTTACTCATGTCCTAATTGAAGAGGACCAGTGATTAGCAGCAGAAACAATAGCCAACACCATAGAGATCTTAACTTTTATACACAATTTAAACTGGAAAATTAAAGTTGAGCAAACTTTCCCACTTGGTGGGCATCAAAACCATTGTGCTCAGATTGGCTGCCAACAAAAGTAAAGCCAGGGGATCAAGATCCTGAAGCATTTTTTCAAATCATAAAAGGAGATGAAACATGGCTTTACCAGTATCATCCTGAAGACAAAGCACAATCAAAGCAGTGGCTACCAAGGTGTAGAAGTGGTTTAGTCACAGCAAAAGTGGACCATTCGAGAGCAAAAGCCATGGCAACAGGTTTTTGGAATTCTCAGGGCATTTTGCTTGTTGACTTTCTGGAGGGCAAAAGAACAAAAACTTTTACTTATTATGAAAGTGTTCTAAGAAAGTTAGCCAAAGCTTTAGCAGAAAATTGCCTGGGGAAGTTTCACCAAGGGGCCCTTCTCTGTCATGGCAGTGCTTCTGTTCATCCCTCTCATCAAACAAGGGCAGTTTTGTGAGAGTTGTGATGGGAAATTGTTAGGCATCCACCAGTATCCAATGTACAGTCCTGATTTGGCTACTTCTGACTGCTTTTTGTTCTTAATTTTAAAAAATCTTTAAAGGGCATTCATTTTCCTTAAGTTGAAAATGTGAAAAAGACTGCATTGACATGGTTAAATTCTCAGGACCCTCAGTTCTTTAGGGATGGACTAAATGGCTGGGATCATCACTTACAAAAGTGTCTTGAACTTGGTGGAGATTATGTTGAGAAATCTAGTTTACATTTTAAAATTTTTATCCTTTTATTTTCTTCACAAACATTTTGAAGTCCTTTCATATAAGTCTTCTTATCCATGAACATGGAAAATTTCTCGATTTATTTAGTTCTTTGATATTTTAGTTTTCCTTATATATATCATACATATTTTGATAGGTTTATGACTAAGTATTTCATTTCTGGGGTACTAACGTAAATGGTAATGCATTTTTAATTTCAAATTCCACTGTTCATTGCTGGTACGTAGGAAAATGATTGACTGTTGTATATTAACTTTATATCTTGCAACCTTGCTATAGTAGGAAAATGATTGACTTTTATATATTAACTTTATATCTTGCAACCTTGCTATAGTAGGAAAATGATTGACTTTTGTATATTAACTTTATATCTTGCAACCTTGCTATAGTACGAAAATGATTGACTTTTGTATATTAACTTTATATCTTGCAACCTTGCTATAATCACTTATTAGTTGCAGGAGACATGTTTTCTCTGTTTTTTTTTTCTTCTTTCACTTCTTTTGGATTTTCTACATATTACCTGTGAACAAAGACAGTTTTATTTTCTCCCATCCTAATGGTATATCTTTTATTTATTTTTCTTTATTTTTTTATTTTTTTTTTTTTTGAGATGGAGTCTTGCTGTGTCTCCCAGGCTGGAGTGCAGTGGCGTGATCTCGGCTCACTGCAAGCTCCGCCTCCCGGGTTCACGCCATTCTCCCGCCTCAGCCTCCCAAGTAGCTGAGACTACAGGCGCCCGCCACCACGCCCGGCTAGTTTTTTGTATTTTTAGTAGAGACGGGGTTTCACCATGTTAGCCAGGATAGTCTCGATCTCCTGACCTCGTGATCCACCCGCCTCGGCCTCCCAAAGTGCTGGGATTACAGGCTTGAGCCACCGCGCCCGGCTCTTTTATTTATTTTTCTTGTGTTATTCCATTAGCTGGGATTTCCAGTACGATGTTGAAAAGCCATGATAAGAGAGGACGTCCTTGCCTTGTTCCTGATCTTAGTGAGAAATCTTTGAGTTTCTCACCATTAAGTGGAATATTTGTTTTAGTTTTTTGGTAGATACTCTTTCACAATCAAATTCTCCTCTATTCCTAGTTTGCTGAGAGTTTTTATCATGAGAGTGTTAGGTTTTGTCAAAAGTGTTTTTGCATCCATCCATGGATATGATGATGAGATTTTTCTTCTTTAGCCTATTGATGTGATTGTGATGTTTACTGATTTTCAAATGTTGAACCAGCCTTGGATACCTGGAATAAACCCTACTTGGTCATAATATATAATTGTTTTTACATATTGTTGAATTGGTTTGCTAATATTTTGTTGAGGATTTTTACATGTGTGCTCTTGAGAGACATTTGTCTGTAGTTTTTTTTCTTGTAATATCTTTGTCTGGTTTTGGTATTGGGGTAATGCTGGCCTCATAGGATGATTGAGAAAGTGTCCCTGCCGTTTCTGTACTCTGGGGGAGATTGTAGAGGATTGGTGTAATTTTTTCCTTAAATGTTTGGTAGAATTCAACAATGAACCCATCTGGGCCTGGTGCTTTCTGTTTTGGAAGGTTATTAATTATTGATGCAATTTCTTTAATATAAATAGGCCTATCCAGATGATTTATTTCTTCTTGTGTGAATTTTGGCAGATTGTGTCTTTCAAGGAACTGCTCCATTTTATTTAGGTTATCAAATTGGTGGGCATAGCATTTTTCAATATATTCCTTTATTATTCCTTTAATGTTCATGAGATCAATGGTGATGTCCCCTCTTTCATTTCTGATATTAGTAATTTGTCTCTCTCTCTTTTTTTCTTACCCTGGCAGAGGCTTACCAATTTTATTCAGTTTTTAAAAGAACCAGCATTTGTTTTTGTTAATATTCTCTATAATTGCTGGTTTCAATTTTATTGATTTCTGCTCTAGTTTTTATTATTTCTTCTATTATGGTTAGTTGGGATTTAATTTGCTCTTCTTTTTCTAGTTTCATAAGGTGGAAACTTAGATTATTGATTTTAGATCGTTCTTCTTTTCTAATACATGCATTCAATGCTGTAAATTTCTAAGCACTGCTTTAACTGTGTCCCATAAATTTTGATAGGTTGTATTTTTATTTTTATTTAATTAAAAAATTTTTTTAGAAACAGGGTCTTGCTCTGTCACCCAGGCTGGAGTGCAATGGCATGATCACGGCTCACTGCAGCTTCAAACTCTTGGGCTCAAGCCATCCTCTTGCCTCAGTCTCCTGAGTAGTTGGTACTACAGGTACACATAAGCATGCCCAGCTAATTTTTAAATGTTTTTGTAAGATGGGGGTCTTGCTGTGTTGCCCAGGCTGGTCTCAAACTCCTGGCCTCAAATGATCCTCATGCTTCAGCCTCCTAAAGTGTTAATTCAAAATATTTTAAAATTTCTCTTGAGATTTCTTCTTTGACCCATGTACTATTTAAAGTGTGTTGTTTAATCTTCAAGTATTTGGGAATTTTCCAGCAATCTTTCTGTTACTGATTTTGAGTTTAATCCATTGTGGTTGGAAAGCAAACATTATATGATTTCTGATCTATAAACCTGTTAAAATGTGTTTCATGGCCCAGAATGTGGTCTCTCTTGGTCAATATTCAATGCAAGCTTGAGAAGAATGCGCAATCTGCTGTTGTTGGGTGTGGTATTTAGATGTCAATTATATTCAGTTGATCGATGGTGTTGTTGAGTTCATCTATGTCCTTATTGACTTTCTGCCTGCTGGATCTGCTCATTTCTGATAGAGGAGTGTAGAAGTCTCCAACTCTAATAGTGGATTCATCTATTTCTCATTGCAGTGCTATTAGTGATGTTTTTGCCTTGTATATATTTGACACTCGGTTGTTAGGCACATACACACTAAGGATTGTTACATCTTCTTGGAGTATTGATTCCTTTATCACCTGTAATACCTCCCTTTGTCTCTGATAACTTTCTTTGCTCCGAAGTCTGCTCTGTCTGAAATTAATATAGCCACTCCCACTTTCTTTGATTAGTGTTAGCATGGTATATCTTTCTCCATCCATTTACAGCAGATCCCCAAATAACATCAACATCATTTTATTTCGTTATAATGATGATAAGTTTTGTGCATTCTCCCCGTGTCTGTGTGGATTTTCTCTAGGTATTCCAGTTCTTCTGATACACCAAAGATGTGCACACTAGGTGAGCTGGGGTGTCCCCATTGTCTCACTGTAAGTGAGTGGGGGTGTGTGTGAAATGTGCCCTGCAATGGAGAAGAGTCCTGTCCAGGACTGGGTCCCACCTTGTACCCTAAGCTGCTGGGATAGGCTCCAGCCACCTGCAACCCTGAACTGGAGTAAGTGCATTGAAAAATAAATGAATTATTAATAAAGTATTTTAAAGTAACAATTCATAAACTATACAACAATCATAAAAATACATGATCACAAACAATATGGTACAAAAGTGCTCATCAAGCCTGCCATGTTTGTTACCGTTTGTTTTTGAATTGAGTGGTGGTAGGAGGTGCTCCTTACAATTTTCACTTTACGAACATTTATTCCTTGATTTAACCCACCACCACTGTGATCACTGTCATTGACAATTCATCAAATATTGAGTAAATGATTGTCTTACTTGTTTTAATTTTTCTTAAATGTATGTATATCTTACATTTATTTCAATGTTTAATATTATAAGTATATTGAGCCTATATTTAGAAGTTTGGTGATACTATTGTGACCAGAAATATGTCATTAAAAACTTAACTCTTGTTTTTAATAATTAGCCTATAGGAAAAGTGGATTTGTTATACATCACTTTACTCAAAAAGCCACAGTTTCCAAGAAACTATCACTGATGTTTAGTGAAGATGTACTGAACTTTTAATCTATATGTGTCGTTATATGAAAGTGGGTTTCTTGTAGATGACATATAATTAGGTATTGTTTTTTGATCTACTCTGACAATCTGGCTTTTCATTGATGTATTTACACCACTGATATTTCAGGGATTATTAGCCTAATTGGGTTAATAGCTGCTATATTGTTTACTGCTTTCTATTTGTTGCCCTTGATCTTTGTTTCTAATTTTGTCACATTTTCTCTACCTTTTATGGTTTTAATTGAGCATTTGGTATTATTTCATTTTCCCCATTCTGAGCATGTCAATTGCACTTCTTTAAAAAATTTCTTGGGTGGTTTCCCTTGAGTTTGCAACATACATTATACAATAATCTGTAAGTCTACTTTCAAATAACACTATACAGCTTCATGGGTAGTGCAAATATCTTATAATAAAAAATATTTCTAATTCTTAACCTCCTTCTTCCTGTATCATCACTGTCATTCACTTCATTTATACATAAGCATATATATGCATACATAATCCAGTTCATTGTTGCTGTTATTATTTTGCACTGTTTTCTGTTAGCTAAATGAAGAAAAAGAGGAAGTTTTTATTTCACTTCATTTGTTATGTTCCGGTGCTCTCCTCACTTTGCGTAGCTCCAAGTTTCTGACCTAGTTAATTTTCCTTCTCTCTAAATAATTTCTACTATTTCTTGTAAGGAATCTATTGACAACAAATTCCCTCAATTTTTATTTGTTTGAGACTTTATTTTTCCTTCACTTTTAGAGGATAATTTCACAGAGTACTTAATTCTTGTTTGGTGTTTTTTTCTCTCAGCACTTTAAATATTTCACTCCACCACTATTTTCTTGCTTATACAATTTTCCTGCCTTCCTGCCTTCCTGCCTTCCTTCCTTCCTTCCTTCCTTCCTGCCTTCCTGCCTTCCTGCCTTCCTGCCTGCCTGCCTGCCTGCCTGCTTTCCTTCCTTCCTTCCTTCCTTCCTTCCTTCCTTCCTTCCTTCCTTCCTTCCTTCCTTCCTTCCTCCCTTCCTCCCTCCCTCCCTCCCTCCTTTCTTTCTCTTTCTTTTTGAAACCCTGTTGCATAGGCTGCAGTGCAGTGGTGCACCCACAGCTCATCACAGCCTAGACTTCCCTGGGCTCAGGTGATCCTTCCACCTCAGCTTCCCAAGTAGCCAGGATTACAGGCGCTTTCCACCACACCTGGCTACTTTTTGTATTTTTTGTAGAGATAGAGTCCTGTCATGTTGCCCAGGCTGATATTGAACTCCTGGGCTCAAACATTCCACCTGCCTCAGCTTCCCAAAGTGTCGGGATTATAGGCGCGAGTCACCATGCCCAGCTGCTTACACAGTTCTGAGAAGTCAGATGTGATTCTTACCCGTGCTCCTCCGTAAGTAAGGTGATTGTTTCCCTCCGGCTTTTTTCAAGATTTTTTCTTTATCTCTGACTTTCTACAGTTGGAATGTGGTATACCTAGGTGGTGTTTTTGGTTGTGAGGAGTTTTTTTGGCATTTATTCTGCTTGGTCTTCTCAAAGCTTTCTGGATTTATGGTTTGATGTCTGACATTGATTTGGAAAAGTTCTTGGTCATTATTGCTTCAAATTTCTTTCTTCTTCTTGTGTTCCCATCACACATGTGCTACATCTTTTGTAGTTGTCCCGCAGTTATTGAATATTCTGTTTTTTTATTTCCCTTTTCTCCTTCCTTTTCAGTTTGGGAAGTTTCTGTTGTCATATCCTTAAGCTAAGACTCATTTCCACAGCCATGCATGCTTAGTCTGCTAATGAACCCATCAAAGGCATTCTTCATATCTGTTTTAGTGGTTTTGATCGCTAGCATTTCTTCTTTATTCTTTCTCAGAATTTTCCACATCTCTGCTTACATTACCCATCTGTTCTTGTCATTCCTGATATGATAATTTCAACATTCCTGCCATATCTGACTCTGGTTCTGATGGTATTCCATCTTTTTAAACTATGTCTTTTGTCTTTTAGTATGCCTTGTAATGTTTTGTTGAAAGGCAGACATAATGTAGTGGGCAAAAGAAACTGCAGTAAATGGCCCTTTAGCAATGTAGTGATCCAAGCCAGGTGTAGTAGCTCATGCCTGTAATCCCAGCACTTTGGGAGGCCCACGCGGGTGGATCACGAGATCAGGAGATCAAGACCTTCCTGGCTAACACGGTGAAATTCTGTCTCTACTAAAAATACAAACAATTAGCCACGGTGGTGGCGGGTACCTGTAGTAACAGCTACTCGGAAGGCTGAGGCAGGAGAATTGCTTGAACCAGGGAGGCAGAGGCTGCAGTGAGCCAAGATTGCGCCACTGCATTCCAGCCTGGGCAACAGAGCAAGACTCCATCACACACACACACAAAAAAGAGAAATGTAGTGGTCCAACATGGGGCCAGGAGAGGCACTCTCTAGTCCTCTGAATAGTCTCAGTCTTTTGAACCTGTGCCCTGGACTGTGAACTTCACCGATGCTTTTCAGTTTTTATCCTCCTTAAAGTTTGGACAGGATGACCAGAAGGGCCTGCAGTTGGGTTTTTCCCTTCTCCCAGGTCATCTGGGCCCCAATAAAACCTCAGCAGGCCAGGCTGATTAAATAGCTTATCTTGGGGGCAGCCTTGTTAAGAACAGAATGCTCTGGCATGCTTTAAAACGATTCCTTTCTCCCTCCCCCCACAGAAAGCACGA
Source organism: Macaca mulatta (assembly GCF_049350105.2). NCBI lineage: Eukaryota > Metazoa > Chordata > Mammalia > Primates > Cercopithecidae > Macaca > Macaca mulatta. The sequence goes on from NC_133421.1 coordinate 92,928,658, forward strand.
GGGGATTTTTCTCTGACATTCACTGTGAGGACCTGGTAGAGCTCCTGGAGACAAAATTCACAAAGGCGCGTTTCCCACAACTGGGTCCCCCTAGAGTTTTTAACCCTCAAAGTTGTCCACACTGAACCGCAGCGCATCAGTTTCTTCCAGGTTTTCTTATCCTGGCAGAGGTTCCTGCGGAGGTGTCTGCCCTTGGGAAGCTGTGATTCTCTGTGTCTGTCAGAATTTCTCTTCAATTTGGGAGCAGTTTGTCCTGTGACCTAATTTCTCTGAAAGACTAAGAAGAGGTGATTTTTCCATTTTTCAGTGTTTTACTTGTTAGGACAGAGTGGCAACTTCTAAGTTCTCCACATCTTTTCAATTTTGTGCATTATATTTTGATTTCTAAAAATCTTAATTGGCTGTTTAACAAATCTGTTGGTCCTGTGTGTTAATTAACAGAAAACTATATTTTCTGTTATTTTCAAGTTGATCTTTTACTTCTTTAAGCATAATGATAGCTAAAAATAATATGTGTTGATAATTCCATTTTTTTAAGTCTTTGTGGATTTTTGCTTACTATTTTTTCTGCCAGTTCTAACTCACGGTGCCTTGCATCTTTGTATATTTAGCTATTTTTTACTGTGGGCTGCTCATGTTGCTTATACAGTTATTTGGGGAAATTCTTGTTTGAGATGAATTTGCATCCCTTCACAGGCTGTATTTGCTTTTCCCAGGCTCCTGCAGCCCCATCAATCTGAAATCTTTTTAAACTAATTTCACAGCCTAAGGATTTTTGGACTCCCAAGGAACAGAGTCTCTGTGGTTCGTGGCCCGGGCAGCCTGGCTTGTCCAGATGGAGCCCACGGCTGGGGCCTCACCTGCAACTCGGTGTGGGCAGTGGCCAGGATGTGACCGTGCTGAGACCAGGCCTTGCCAGAGCGCACACTCGGCAAACACGGCTCCTCACTTGTCGTATGTGGCGGGAGCTTCTGGTGCGTTCCTCACGTTGGAGCCGGCATGGAGGAGCAGGGCGGTCCCTGGGGACCAGCTCCTCATTTGCACCCCTCTTTTTAATTAAGTACATTGTTTATTTTTGGTACCTACTTATAGCCTAGTTTAGGGCCCACCGCATATTCTAAAGTGACGCACCCAGTGGTGTCCAGAGACCGACTAGCCTGGAGTTGGATGGGGGGCCAGTCTGGGGATGCAAAGGTCTAGAGAAGCCCAGGCCAAGGGCAGGCAGAGCAGGGTGGGAGTGGGGGCAGGAGGGGATGCTGGGGTGATGGCAGCACATGTGTCCCAAACCACTGCCTTCTACGTGGGGTGGGATGGGCTCCAACACACCACCTGGCTGCGCCCTGTGTGGGGGTCAGAGGTGTGGCGAGGAGGGCTGGGTGTACAGTGGGGGTCGGGTGTGGCGAGGAGGGCTGGGTGAGCAGTGGGATCAGGGGTGCGGCGAGGAGGGCTGGGTGAGCAGTGGGGTCAGGGATACAGCGAGGAGGGCTGGGTGAGCAGTGGGGTCAGGGGTGCGGTGAGGAGGGTGGGTGAGCAGTGGGGGTGGGGTCAGGGATACAGCGAGGAGGGCTGGGTGTGCAGTGGGGTCGGGTGCGGCGAGGAGGGCTGGGTGTGCAGTGGGGTCGGGTGCGGCGAGGAGGGCTGGGTGAGCAGTGGGATCAGGGGTGCGGCGAGGAGGGCTGGGTGTGCAGTGGGGTCAGGGGTGCGGCGAGGAGGGCTGGGTGTGCAGTGGGGTCGGGTGCGGCGAGGAGGGCTGGGTGTGCAGTGGGGTCAGGGGTGCGGCGAGGAGGGCTGGGTGTGCAGTGGGGTCAGGGGTGCGGCGAGGAGGGCTGGGTGTGCAGTGGGGTCAGGGGTGCGGCGAGGAGGGCTGGGTGTGCAGTGGGGTCGGGTGCGGCGAGGAGGGCTGGGTGTGCAGTGGGGTCAGGGATACAGCGAGGAGGGCTGGGTGTGCAGTGTTGGCCTCTTCTCCACTCTGCACGGTACCTAGAGTGCTGCCACGTCTGGTGAAGACTCAGTAAATACTTGGAGAAAGATCAGATGAAGACGGAAAAGTTGTCAATGCTGAGGCAGGAGAAGCCGACCTCAGCATCTGAGCCTGCGTGGCGGTGGGACAGGGTCCTGCCCAGATACGGGCGATCCCCTTCCTGAGGGAGGGGGCTGGCAAGGTGCTCAGGAGTGAGGGCTGCAGCACCACTGGAGCTTTGTTCATCCCACCTCTGTCCCCCACGCCAGGCTCTGCCCCAAGCGGGCTGAGGCGGACGGCCCGGCAGCTGTTGGTGAACCCTCCGTGGCTCCAGGGCCTGCGCAGGCCCCGTGGGGGGCAGGTTGCTGTGGGGAGGCTTGAGGACCCTCACTTCTGACCCTTGGAGGCCCGGACGAGGCAGCCCTAGATGTTCAACTGGGCAGTATTCCCCTGAGCAGAGTGGGGCCTCCAGACCCAGACAGTGTGGCCAGTCCTGGGCTGGGATTAGGTCCCCGCAGGCCTCACTCAGCCTAGAGGAAGGTGGGCCTGTCTCCTGCTTTGCCTCAGTGGCATTGGCTGCTCCTCACTCCTGCACTGTGGCTCCCATGTGTTGAATGACAGTTTCCTTAGGTGAGAACAGTTCCCTCCCAGCACACCACCGGCCTTTGCCATGTACGGCATTTACCCAATGCCGGTGAACACGAGCGGCCTCCATACCCTTGCACTAAGGCTGGAGAAGGACCCAGCCTGCAACATACGGCTCACGAGGCATCGGGGACCGAGCACCCACCGTCCTAATGACTGGGGGACGGTGCCCAGGCCTGTCTGCCGACTGTCTAGTGGACGGGGTTGGGGGCATTTCAGGCTGGCTGAGCAGGTTACATAACAGTGCACACATGAGTTTACTTTACTTGAAACCCTAAACCCTCTGCACGCAGCCCCCTCCCTAATCCCTCCCTGTTGACTCTGTAGATGAGCCCAGGGTGCTGAAAGATGCAGCTGCAGCTACACGACTCCACAGCCAGGCCCGGGGGCTGCAACATCCTTTAGCCGAACATCCTTCAGCCAAACGTGGCAGCTAGATGCCTCCGCGGCCAGGCCCGGGGGCTGCAACATCCTGCAGCTGAATGCGGGTCCCCCGGGAGCCTCTGTGACCTCGCTGGTTACGATGGAGGCCAGAGGACTAGGTGCACGGGCTGTCTCAGCTCTGCCTGCCTCCCTGTTCGTGCCTCTCTCCTACCCGGTGGGGGAGTCTCTGTCGGCCTCAGAGGGGTCGCCGGTGCGCACCCCAATCGCACTGACCACGAGCACCCTCCCACCCACGGGGCCACTTCTGTCTCTGCACTTGGCTTCCCTGCCCACAACATGCCACCCAGACAAAGCCCACAGAGAGGTCGGTTCTTGGCAACACACTGGTGCCCTCCCCATCCAGATACCTGCATTTAATAGAAGGTGCAGAGACACAGTCTCAGCCAAAGGAATGAATCTCTAGTGGTGAAATAGCATCTGGTAAGAGGAGGGATTTCTGAAAGGAGGCCCCTTTCTCCTTCTCGCCCCTCCTTGCTCTGGAGGCTGAGTCCAGCTGCTCCTCCCATGCCCTGCCTGGAGGGCAACTTGCACCAGGGCCTGAGAGCACAAATTCTAGGTGGGATCGCGTGTCAGCTCCGCAGGGCTGGGCACACGAGCGACGCGGCAGGCTGCAGAGTTTGGCTCATTTTCTACTTGGTCACTTTTCGATGCCTGTGATTTATTTATAACAATAGTTTGCATAATTCCAAATGTGGTGGCACGGCATGCAGACTCTGAGTGAAATAAAGATAGAGCAGATCTTTCAGAGGGGAAGTGGTGTGGAGCGGGCAGGGCGGCGAGTGAGGGAACTGAGCCCCAGGTTGTGCTTGGAGCCTCTTGGTGCCAGAACACTGGGCTTCCATGGGACCTGAGGGGCTGAGACGGTGCTGGACCCGGACCCTTCCTCACAGTCACCCTCAGGCAGCCCATCTCAGAGAGGAGGGGACCCCTTGTCCTCCATCCCCATGTTCGGAGCGTGCTGAGCTGCACACAGTCCTCCCTGGGTCTGAGACCGCTGGTCCTGCCCCCACCCAGCTCTGTCCCCTCTGGGTCTTGGGTTCCAGCTGTGCTGTCATCCTGCTTACCTGGAGTCCAGAGGGGTTGGCTGGGGGAGGGTGGCGCTCTTGTTTGTCCAGAATTCCTTGTGGCTGCCCAGTCTCAGCGCCCACTGCGATGCCTGACCCTCCGTGAGAGCCGGCACTGGGGTCAGAGACCCTAACCTCCCGAGTGCCGCGTGTCCCCCGAGCTGCCCAGGCTCAGGGCATGTTTGTGTCTCATCGACAAGCGAGGTTTTGGAAGAGGACAAGTTCACATGCACTTGACCACCGAGAGACACCGGGAGGGCTTCATGTAGCCCTCGACCGTGGGGGAGCGGTTTTCCCCTGGGGCCCAGTGTGTGGCCCCGTCCAAGCTCGCCCCGCCTCCCCTTGAGGGAACGCCGCAGATTCCAGATTCTCAGGCCATGCTGGAAGCTCAGGCCCTTGCAACACCTCAGACCCTACTCCAGCCTTTCTAGAAGCTGGAGTTTAATATATCCCAGCAGATGGGAACGTCCTGTCACTGAGAGAAAAGGCTGGGCAAGGCCTCTCTGGGGATGAAACCCCTTAGTGCTGTTCTCTTGGGTTATTTAAGTGCAGATGATTCGGAAACACTCAGGCTTCATTTCTTGACATGGGGCTGGAGGAGGTGAGAAGGGCGTTTACCAAATGAAATTTGGGTTTGGTCCAAGTCAGAAATGTGTGAGATGAATGGGGACAGGTTTCCCGAGCCCACGTAGATCTGTGCACGGCTAACAGCAGCGGCGGGGGCGGGACACCAGGGTGGGGCTCCTTGATGGGACATAAAGAAGGGATGCCCCCTTCTGCCATAAACCACAGGCAGGGCAGATTTTACAGAAGCATTTTCTAGCATTGTTTCTTTCAGCCCAAAAGAAACCTTCAGAAATCAAGTTTCTGAGAGGTGGGGACACCCAAGAATCCTGGAGGTTGGAATGGCCGGGAAAACGCGGTCTTCGGGCCCGACAGCTGCCCACTTCCAGGCCCTTCCCCAGCCTGCCCCTGCAGGGCACAGCCTCCCTATGTCGATGGGGTTCCAGGGCACAAGCAGGCTGGCGCGCACGTCTGTGTTTTGGCTGCGGGAGCTGCGGAGAGCGGTGATGTCGGGTCCACGTTGTGTACAGAGAACTCCGACGTGGCCCAGCCGGTGCTCGGGTGCCATGTCCAGCAGCTTGGTGGGCTTCCTCAGCCCCTCAGACCCCAAAAGCCATTTTCTTTTTTTGCATCCATCAGCGTCCCGCACAGGAGCAGGCCCCTGCTGGGTGAGGTGGGCTTGGATGCAGGAGGGAAGTGGTAAAGACCCATCCCAGAGATAGTGCAGAATTGGCCGGCACAGGTGGGGCACTGGAAGCCAGCTCTGGGGGTGCTGACTCAGGAAGATGTCCCTCAGCTGAGCCCCAGGCATTAGGAATTGGCTGCAGGCACGGACGGTGGACACGGAGCAGGGAGGCGCGACGCTACCTGCCTACAAAACCTGCCTGGCAGCAGGACAGCGGCCTCCACCTCGACCCTGCCGACGAGGTGCCACACACGTGCCAGCGTCCCAGCTGCAGGGGAGCCTGGGACGTGGGCTTCTGTTCTGCAGCCTGCAGAGCCTGCTGGAGCTGGGCTGCTGTCGAGGACCACCCGGCCCCCACCAGGCCCCCTCGTGGCTTGTTTTCTGGGAAAGCAATGGACTGAATGCTTGCGTCCCCCCAAATTCATGGGTTGAAATCCTAACCCTCAGGGTGATGGCATTTGGGGGTGCAGCCTTTAGGAGGTGATGGGGTCAGGAGGGCGGAGGCTCCCGAATGGGGTTAGTGCCCTGACAGAAGAGGCCTAAGGCATGCCCCTCTCTTCCTCCACGTGCCACAGTGAGAAGGTGGCTGCCTGCAAGCCAGGAAGAGGGCTCTCGCCAGAACCCAGCTCAGCTGGCACCGTCTCCAGCTCCCAAACTCCAGAACTGTGAGAAGTAAATTTCTGTTGTTAAATCGTCTACGGGGTTTTGCTAGAGCAGCCTCAGCTAAGGCAGGTGCCTTCCATTCTCCCACCTGGTCCTCCTGGGGCAAGGCCTGGGTGAGGCCCCAGTAAGCCAGTGAGTGGCTTCAAGCTTGTGGCACAGCCAGTTTCAAGCCATCCCTGGGGTACCTGGCACACACGAGAGCCGGGCTGTGTGACCTGCAGCCCACAGCTCCACAGAGGGGCTGTGCCGCCCCGGGCGCTTCCTCTGCAGGTCTCCGGCTTCAACCCTCCTTGCCGCTTGTGTGCTGGGGTGCACTTTTGGGGCAGCCTTTTAGCCTCAGCTCCTCCGTGGGGACAGAGCCAAGACCGACCGCAAGGCCATGTCCTAGGGCATGTCCAGGGGAGGCCCTCAGGTCTGTCCTTCCTGCCGGCCCGGCTCCTGCTCATTCCGTTTACAGGCATTTCCCTGATGAAATCCTCAGGAGGTTAGTCCTGTCTGGGCAGCAGCTGCTCAGAGCACAGGGCTGTCCTCTGGCCCCTCTGGAAGCACGGCCTCGAAGCACCGGGGAAGCCTCGCCAGGCAGAGGTGGCTCAGCCCCACGGCCTGTGCCCCCCGCTTCTGGCCCTCCCTGGCCCGGCCGGCACCTGGCGCTGCTGTGAGGAGCACGGTCAAATCTGCACCTGCTGTGGGCCACAAGGGAGGAGCAGGTGCTGAGTGCCCCTGGGCCCCTGACCAAGAGGTGCCCTTGTGTCCCTTCCCCTCCCCCGGATATGCCTCTCAGGACCTTCAGGCCACGGTGCTATTTATTAACGACTTGAGGACAAGCTCAGAGGCAACCCACAGGCCTGTGTGGCAGGACTGGCCACACCTGGGCCCAGAAATGCTGCAGCTTTGCGACTCCGGCCACAGATCCTGGGGACTGACTGGGTTTGCAGGCCTTGGGCCAGCCCCTGAACCTGGCCGTGCCTCACAGAGCTTTGGTGGGGATTACACGAGCGGATACATTCGGAGGGTTTAAAACGGTGCCTGCACAGCCGCCATTGCATCAGTGTTGTTGTGATTCTGTTTGAACTGGCGCTTTCCAGACTGGTTTCTCTCTGTGACGATGCAGGATCTGTGTTCCGTGCCCAGGTACAGGAGCGAGGAGAGGCCAACAGGGAGGGGAGGAGTGCTCCTGCCTCAGGGAAACGGAGCCCGTGCAGGAGGGCCTGGCCGGGCAGCCTGGGGCTCAGGACAGATGCCTGTGGCGGGTGACCTCACAGCTGAGGGCCCCCCAGCCTCAGGGTTCCACGGAGCAGGTTGGGCAAGTGTGTTAGGACCATCAGCAACCTGTCTGCAGCCAAGGACAGAGCCAGGACCTCCAGCTTCTGCCTCCTCTCCCTGTGCCACCGCTTCCGGCTGACGGCTGGAGAGAGGCGGCCACAGAGCAAGGGTGGCAGCCCTCGGGGCGTGGGCTCAGTGCCGGCTGCAGGGGGACTGAGAGGACGTCAGGCGAGGGAGCTGCGAGGAGGCTGCGGCGGTCCCAGTCCGTCTGTTTCCTGAGCTGATGACAAACCGTTTGCTGTTTTCTATGAAAGGTACTTTGCTGGGAAAAACGCTCACACAGTGATACAGCCCTGAGGTATTTTTATTCTCAGTTTCCTCTATTCTCAAAGACCACCTCACATTTCTTCTTATTTACGTGGATAAGGATGGATGAGCTGGATGTTCTCCCACCTTCCTCTTGGTGCAGCTTTCTCCTCCTCCCTCTTGGAAGGCCTTTCACTTTGTATTATTATTTTAAAACTTTTTTTTTTTTTTTGAGACGGAGTCTTGCTGTGTCGCCCAGGCTGGAGTGCAGTGGCCGGATCTCAGCTCACTGCAAGCTCTGCCTCCCGGGTTTACGCCATTCTCCTGCCTCAGCCTCCCAAGTAGCTGGGACTGCAGGTGCCGCCACCTCGCCCGGCTAGTTTTTTTTTTTTTTTTTTTGTATTTTTTAGTAGAGACGGGGTTTCACCGTGTTAGCCGGGATGGATTTTAAAACTTTTAAACAACAATCTCCCAGGCGCCCAACAAAGGCACTGCCAGTGCCAGGTACTTGGCGCCCGCCTTCCCTGACAACACACCGGCCACGTCCTCAGCCCACCCCCTGCCCAGTGGCCTGTGACTCTCGCCCCAGTGCCAGACTCGTTATTTCATTTTGTTAGCATGGTGGGAAACACTGGATTTCCAGGAGGTGACCCCGCTTTCAAGAGCCAACCTCTGGAGGAAACAGGACACAGAAGCTGGTTTTGGCTGTGAGGCCCTGGCGCCCGGGTGCAGGTCGCACAGGCCCCACGTCCTCCTCACAGCCTGCCTTTCCAGCTGGCTCAGGAGTTCCGCGGCTTGAGTTTGTCCAGAAGCTTCCCTTTCTCCCATAAGAGCTACTTGTGGAAGAGAGCAGTTTTCAGTGATTTTGTTGAATTTGACCTTCTGGGTATTTCGGTGAAAACAAAACCTCTTCCACAATGCAAAAACTTGGATCCAACAACCATCAAGCGTTCCCTCGGGACGCCTCACGGAGCTGGGACGACGACCACTTGGAGTTCAGCGGACTCACCGTTGGGTGTCGGCACTGAGTCTTGCAGAGCAGGGACTAGCACGGAGCGTGGGGCCTGGTGTGACTCCCACCTCCCTCACCCACTGGCCAGGGAACCCGCAGCCAGCACTCAGCACCTCTGAGCCTTCGTTTCTTCCTCGGCACGGGGGGCTCGGCGGTGGCACCCACTTCATTTCAGTGGTTCCCCCTTAGTGGTTCCATAAAAATGCTGCCCCAAAAGTAACCAAGACAGGTCAGGATAAGATATGCACAACTTCTAAACCCAATTCGGGATTAATTAGGAACATACAAGAAATTCCCCCAATTCATAAGAAAAAGACAGGAACTCCGGTGGATGGATGGACAAAGGATATTAACAGGCAATTTTCAGAGGAATTTAAAGCAGCAGACAGACCCATCATACCTGCCAGACAGGTGTGCGCTGCCTGGTGTGACTCTGCTGGAGGCAGTGAGGGCGGCAGGGACAGCAGCACCCGACAGCTAGGACTCGGCCAAGCTGAAGTTCACACACCCGAGAGCCACAGCCTCCGCCCCAGACAGGGATCAGAAGTAGATTTACACCCCCCTCGGAAACAACAACCGACAGAACACACAAAGCACATTTTTCAAAACCTTGGGCCTCAGTCACCCGCACCCCGCCACGGTGAGTCCACTGTGTGGACCAGGAACCTTGACTTCTCTTGTTTCTGTGAGGCTGGGACTTACGGGTGACGTGCAGAGGGGCCAGAGCTGGTATTTAGAGAGGAAATTTGGGGGCAATTAAAATAGGGGTTCTTGACAAGTCTGGCCTCCCTGAGCCCGGGGACCACCATGGAGCTCCAAACAGAGGAATGAGGTGGTTGCCGTGAGAGGAGGCTTTGCCAGAGCTGGGCCAGCAGGAAACAGAGCAGGTTCAATCAGGACTTGGGGGTGGGGTGGGAGGAGGAGGTCGGGAACAGTCCTTGACGTCTGACACTGACATCACTGGGGAGGGGCCGACGGGAGGGTTAGTGACGGGCTCGATTTTGTGCCCTCTTGAGTTCGAGGTGTCTGTGGGGCCTCCAGCTACAGACGTTTGTGTGTTGGAAAAGGTCTGCAGACCCTGAAACCTGGGGAGGCCCCTGGTCTTGTCTGATGGTTGCAGGTCATGGCGACCTCCCCCGGGGCATCCGCATTCCCCTGAGCCACACTGAGACTTCGAGTTTGAGACTCCCCAGCCGTGATGATGAGGGTTCAGCTCTGCTAAGCCATGTGCAGCCTCCCCCTCACAGAGCAGGTGCACGCCCACCCGGGGCCCCAAACACCCTGGCCCAGCGGGTCTGCTCACTCCTCGATGAGCTTACCTTCCTCCATCACCCCAGCATGCAGAGAGAAACCCTCTCCATCACCCCAGCACATAGAGAGAATCCCTCTCCATCACCCCAACACGCAGAGAGAATCCCTCTCCATCACCCCAGCACATAGAGAGAATCCCTCTCCATCACCCCAGCACATAGAGAGAATCCCTCTCCATCACCCCAACATGCAGAGAGAATCCCTCTCCATCACCCCAGCACATAGAGAGAATCCCTCTCCATCACCCCAGCACATAGAGAGAATCCCTCTCCATCACCCCAACATGCAGAGAGAATCCCTCTCCATCACCCCAGCACATAGAGAGAATCCCTCTCCATCACCCCAGCACATAGAGAGAAACCCTCTCCATCACCCCAACATGCAGAGAGAATCCCTCTCCATCAACCCAACATGCAGAGAGAATCCCTCTCCATCACCCCAACATGCAGAGAGAAACCCTCTCCATCACCCCAGCACATAGAGAGAAACCCTCTCCATCACCCCAGCACATAGAATCCCTCTCCATCACCCCAGCACGCAGAGAGAAACCCTCTCCATCACCCCAACATGCAGAGAGAATCCCTCTCCATCACCCCAGCACGTAGAGAGAATCCCTCTCCATCACCCCAACATGCAGAGAGAATCCCTCTCCATCACCCCAACATGCAGAGAGAATCCCTCTCCATCACCCCAGCACATAGAGAGAATCCCTCTCCATCACCCCAGCACGCAGAGAGAATCCCTCTCCATCACCCCAGCACATAGAGAGAATCCCTCTCCATCACCCCAACATGCAGAGAGAATCCCTCTCCATCACCCCAACACATAGAGAGAATCCCTCTCCATCACCCCAGCACATAGAGAGAATCCCTCTCCATCACCCCAACACATAGAGAGAATCCCTCTCCATCACCCCAACACATAGAGAGAATCCCTCTCCATCACCCCAACACATAGAGAGAATCCCTCTCCATCACCCCAACATGCAGAGAGAATCCCTCTCCATCACCCCAGCACGCAGAGAGAATCCCTCTCCATCACCCCAGCACGTAGAGAGAATCCCTCTCCATCACCCCAACATGCAGAGAGAATCCCTCTCCATCAACCCAACATGCAGAGAGAATCCCTCTCCATCAACCCAACATGCAGAGAGAAACCCTTGCCTTTCTTGGAGGGAGGGTCAGATGCTCACTCTGCACGGTCCCTGAAGACAAGCAGACACTCCCAGAGTGGCCTGTCTGAGGGATTCAGCTGGCAGCTGGGCATCCTCGTGTGTGGTTCCTGAGTGAGCGCCGGTGGTGGGGAACGGGCCTGGATTTCCACACCTGGGGGTGTGTGTCCATCACTCAGATACCACCTCTGGCATTCCTGGAGGGCATTCGGGCATCGCCCGAGGGTGGGTAGCACTGCCCTGACCCCCACGGCCCCCAGCAGCAGCTGCCACTGTCAGCCCTGGGCTCCGGGTGTCAGCGTGGTGCTCTGGGCTTTTCCCACACTGGGGGGCCGTTTCAGGATGTGGATCCCTCCAGGAAGGGCTTGCTGAGTGGCCGTTTGCTGGGATGGGTGAGGGGCGGACAAAAGGCACTCAGGAGCCATGGCTGGGACAGAGCTTCCGTTCGTCAGCCACCTTGGAGGGGCGACCTGGAGAGCTCGGACAGCCTCGCAGCACCCGCAAGAGAGCTTAGCACCAGGACCCGGCAGAGCTCTCCCACGTGCACTTAGACTCACTGCTCGTGTGTAAGAGGGGAAATAACTGTGGCCGAGCCTTCCGAAGTTAGGGCCTGGCACAGAGGGTCCCAGATGGCCCAGAGAACCAAGTCCTGTGCAGCTATCCAGAGAAGGTCAGGTCACCAGAGACAGACAGATGGAGTTCCAGGGTCCTGGAGGTAACAATTGCCTTTGTTTTACATGAAGACATTGAGCTTCCCCAGGAGGGCAAACGCCCTGGCCGGAGAAACTGGCAACATCAGGAAGGAATTCACAGGGCCCTTGTGGCCCGTGCAGGGTGCAGTCAATTCGATGAGCTCAGCTGGTCCAGGCAGAGACACTCGCCTCCAGCTGCAGTAGGGGTATGTCTGGGAGCCTGTGAGGGCGGCTTTGCTCCTCCACCTTGGGCCAGGGCAGCCTGTGGCAAAGATGGTCTCACAGTGTGTGGTCTCCTTGAGGTCTGGGCCTGTCCACAGACAGGAAATAATGAGATGGGCTCAGGACAGGGCCAGGCTGGCCTCTGTGTTTTGTGAAAGTTCTAGTTTCTACACCCTCTGAGAAGACGCCCTGAGGGAGGGTGTGGACCAGAAGGAAGTCACAGGGTGAGTGGAGGGGGAGGGAAGCTTGTGTGCCATTTTAAGGTGACAGCAGAAACGGGAAAATCCTATTCCTCTGAATCCTATGTGATTCCACTTGAATTTTTTATAATTTAGACAAATGTAAATTGGAGTTTACTTTTGCATTAGCCATAAGGAGCAGAGGGACAAATTTGCTATCTAGAATATGAGTGTTGACGTGTTGCTGACATCAAAACAGAATTAAAACTTTGAGCAAAGAGAAATGCCAGTGCTGCCACAAAGGCACGGATGCCTGAGACAGCAGGGCTGGTGTTTCTTCACGCACACCCTTCGTGCTGCTATTGGCCATCTGAGGTCACGAAACTGGGTTTCTTCCAGTGCATTCCAGAATGTACACTCCTCACCATGACAGCCCCACATGTTTCTTCCTGGTTTGATCCCTGGAGTGCATACGCTTTGTCTCCAAGTCACCCCTGGGATTTTGCCAGTTTTCCAGGATTATCCCATTTTTTTGAACAAAGTAAATCGGTTTCCGACAATGCCACTGTTAGGGTTTCTCCGCCTGTCGCCTGGCTCTGGCCGGGGTTGTGTGTGACGCTTCCCACAGACGCCCGCACATTCATGGAGCAGGCGCTGGTCTTGGTTCCTTATAATCCTGTCATCGCCCCGTCGTCGGCCCCCTCCTTCTCCTGCTCTTCCTCCGTTGCTTCAGCGAGACTTTCAAAGAACCAGCTATTGCTCAAGTGGTCTTTGAGAAAATGTGCACACACCTCAGACACTCCACAACACCTCAAGATTGCAGTGGTTGCGTTTCGGGTTCACAAACGTGTGTGCTGAGACTCAGGGAAGTCCAGGGCCACACAGGAAGTGGCAAAGCCAAGATTTAGACCTGGTCCGGCTCCATATCCCAGCCTCTCTGTGGCTTGCCATGCGGGATGAGCTGTTTCCCAGGCAGGCCGAGCAAACGTCCAGGATGGCAGGTTCTTGGCAGTGCCCTGGGGGCTGAGGCCACCGAAGGCCTCCTCGCAGGAGTGGGGGTGAAGGGCTCCAGGTCCAGGCTGGATGACCTTCTGCCCTTCCTGACGTGGGTGACCTGGCTGTGCTGGTTTGAAGCAAAAACGTGGTTGGCAGAGAATTGAGACACGGGGAAGGTCAGTTCAGGGCAGGGATGTTGGTGTCTGCGGGTGGCGACTGCAGCCTCCCCGTGTTTCCCAGTTGGCACACCTCTGTTTATTGTCCGCGCCAGCCTCATACCCGCTTTCCCTCAGCGTATTTCCTTCATAACAGGATGGCAGACTCAGCGGCTGCTATGGGCTGTTCCAACTACTGAGAACACTGAGATAAGCCCCACGGTGGCAGAAATCCCTGAGGCTGCCAAGGACGCCCACCTCCCAGACGCCGGGGCTCTGAGAGTCGCCTCCTCTGGTCTTAGTTGCCTTGGATGTGAACAGGCAGTGATTAGGGGGTGTCACCTGAGCCCTGAGGTGGGGCCTGGGGTCTGCACTTGAATTCACAGCACCCTGATGCCAAGTTTTAACTCTTAAAAACCTTTTCCAGCTCAAGCTACTCCTCAATATATTAATTATTGGCTGAAAAATGTCTTATTTTAATCTTGCAAATGCTAGAATTTCTGAGCTCCCTGCATTTTCCCTCAATTCTGCTGCAAGCTTGACTTTCCTTCCTGAGCTTATCTTTTTCTTGAGGTACTTTATCAAATGCAGTAGCAAAGATTATTCACTCTGGAGACATTTTGCTTGGAAAGCTTTTCGCCCAAAGCCAGGACTGCATTAGCTATGTTTCCTGCTTTCTAAGTTTTTACAGGAACCCATTTTAGTGATTTTTTTTACCATTATATGTCACAAGTTGCCATTTCCCGACTTTCTAAAGTAGTTTATTCACCGCCCAATCTATCAGCCAGTGCCATATATTAATACTTTAGGTTTTATTACGTCAGCACCTACTTTTGGCACCAAATTCTCTATTGTTCAGCTATTGTTATAATAATGCTGTGTACAAATGGCCCCACCAATCCCGGTGGTTTAGAAGAAGCTGTTTGTCTCTTAATAGGTGTGCTTCAGGCTGCAGGTGCCTCTCAGGTGTGTGGCTTGGCTCTCATTCTGAGACCTGATGGAAGAGGCAGAAGGTCCCCCTGGGGCACGTCCCAGGCCAGGCGTGCAGCAGGGCGAGGGGAAGCACATACTTATCTGTGCTCAGAACTGCACCCACTGTCCCCTGCCACACTCCAGTGGTCGCAGCAAGTCCCATGGCCAATCCATGGTGCTGGGGCTGGAAGGGAAGGAAGGACTGAGTGTACAATGCCACCTGCCACAGGAATGGCTCAAGGATGAAGGCAAAGTTAACACCAGGAGTTGCCCTGTCCCTCTGCTCCTGAAGCCCTTGGCTTTGCAGAGACGATGTGGTGCAGTGGAAAGGACGTAGTGCATGGCGGGCCAGCTCGGCCGCCCTGACACACTCTGTGGCCAGCAGGCCTCTCCTCGGTGTCCCTGGAGCTGCAGCTTTGACATGAGGGTAGAAGATGAGTGGGAGGTGGAGGGGCATTTCCAGCCAACCCTATACACCAAGAAGCACTAAAGATTAACAGGTGACTGTCTGGGAAGAGCCAGCTATGTGAGAGACACTGACAGACACCACTTCCTGGGCCTTCGTCTTCCCTCTGGATGGATGGGTGGAGGAACAGGGACACCAAACCTGACATTGCTCCATACTGAGTGCCAGCCATGGCCCCACCTTGCACAGCCCATGCCTCAAGGGGGCCATGGCTAGCGCTGTCTGACAAGAGGATGCTGGGCAGCTGGGTGGGAGCAGAGGACTAGGTGAAGGCTGGGGCCTGTGTACCCCAGTTGAAGGGAGCTAGATTTAACCCCCTAAGACCCAAGAAGCATCCATCTGGCCACCCCAGTCTAATTGGCTGGGAATTTGGTGGTGGTACAGGTGAGAAAGTCCCTGTTCGTGGAGCTTGCAGGCTCTGGAAACAATCCCACCACATCTGTTGCAACACCTGCAGCCATCTTCTTGTGTCTTTGCTTTGTGCTGGGCACTTCCATACAGAACACTTTACAACATCCGTAGTAGGCTGAGGGTAACCCTCAAAGATATATGTCCACATCCTAATTCCCAGCGCCTGGGACTGTGACCGTATTTGGAAAAAGGGTCTTTGCAGATTTAATTACGTGAAGGGTATTGAGTTGGGGAGATCATTCCTGCCTACCTGGGGGGCTCTAATCCAGTGATAAGTATTCTTAGAAGACAGAAGACGAGGAGGCCGTGTGACCGCAGAGGCAGAGGCTGGAGTGCTGTGGCCGCAAGCCAAGAAATGCCTGCAGCCCCAGACTGGAAGGGGCAGGAAGGGCCTCCCCTGGAGTCTCTGAAGGGAGCCCTGCTGCCTGGTTTTGGACTTCCGGCCTCCTGAACTGTGCGAGAATAAATATTTATTGTTTTAAGCTGCCCATTTTGTGGTAATTTGTTAAAGGCTGCTGCAGGAAACTAACACGGCATCTTATTTATATTATGAAACCCAACATGGTAGGTATTTGATGCCCCTTTGACAGGTCACGAAACCAGGGCCTGGAGTTTGGGTCATTTGACGATAATAGTTGCTAATGGCAGAATCAGAATCCAGTCTGTGCTTCGGTCCTTGAACCAATCTACAGGCAAAGAGAAGTTCAGCGGAAGGAGCTCGCCCTGATGCGCTGGCTTTAACACGGGCAGGTGAGGGCTGGACAGCCTGCCACCTATGGGCTGCTGAAATGAAGTAGTTAGGCACCGAGCCTCTCTGCATCCGGCTGATGGTCCCTAGAGGAAGCAGGGTCTTGGGCTGGCGCCACGTGCACCCCGGCTGATGGTCCCTAGAGGAAGCGGAGGTCTTGGGCTGGTGCCCACGTGCACTCTGGCTAATGGTCCCTAGAGGAAGTGGGGGTCTTGGGCTGGCGCCCACGTACAGTCTCAGGTAGGGCTCAGCCTTAGTATGGAGTTCCCATGCCTGGGGCTTCTCGGTGTGTAGAACTGGCTGGAAATGCCCCTCCACCTCCCACTCATCTTCAGAATGGGCCTCCCACTGAAGCCCTGTGTCTGACTAGGGAGACCCAAGTCCTTGCCCCCTCTGGCAGCTTGTGAGAGACCATAGCAGGGAGGACGGGGGCCTCGCTGGGGCTGGGGAGCCCAGAGGAACAGGCAGGGGGCCGAGGGCCTGAGATGCTGTATGCCTAGTTCATGGTTCCTGTTCCTTTCCCTTAGAAGAAAAAGGAGAGTAGTTTGGGGACAAAGAGTGGGTGAAGAGACGGGGCCTCTACCAGTGGCCGATCCGTTCTTTCAGACCCTCGTTTTGTCCTCACAGCAGCTCTCGGGGTGGGCCTCCCCAACTCCCTTTGTTGGATGAAGACGCTGAGAGTCAGGGGTTACAGAGTCAGCTTGAAGTCACAAGGTGCTGAGCGGAAGCCAGGGACTTGAGCTCAGGGCCAGGTGAATCCTGGATGTTCCTGGCAATCTGCTCCTGAAGGGTGCAGCAGGGCTCTCTGCTCCGGCTCTCCCATTTCCTGTGACCTTTGAAGTAGTGCCTGCAGGAACCCTGCGACCCTCCCAACCCCAGTTTGCCTGCTCCTGGTCCCTGGGCTCAGCAGAGTCACCATCCCAGCCCCAGGACAAGTGTCCTCCTTGGTGGCAGACATGTGGTCATTGCTGGGGCGATGCAGCAAGATGTGGTCACACAGCCAGGTCCAGACCTTGGGCACCACGCTGCTCATGCCCAGGACCTCCCATGCTCCAGACTCTGCTGGGGAGCACCTGGTCCTGGTTGTGTCGGCTTTGAGTCCGTCAATTTCTGCTGTCTGGTTTCCTGTCATAGCTCCCACTTCTCAACCCTGCCTGGGTAGCTTCTCTGACATCATCAGGCAAGACCTTAGAGTTGCATGTTTATATGATGGCTTTTCTATCATCCACGTGGGTGTGCACATGTATGGTGTGTGTGTGGATGCGTTTCTCTACAAGTACAGAGCACGTGTTTGTGTGTATTCTGTGTGTGCAAAAGGCATATTTAACATATCTGGTGTATATACAGGGTATCTATAAGGTTTATGTGGTATGTGTGCATACTGTGTATGGTGTACTTGCAGGATTGTGTGCTGTGTGTGCAGTATTGTGTGTGCTGCAGCATTGTGCATGTACGTGCTGTGCTGTATGTGCATGCATGCAGTATTGTGTGCAGAATGTGTGTGTGTGTGTGCACGTGCTGTAGTATGTCTCTGTGTATACAGTGTATTGTGTATAGTATGTATGTGTGTGCAGTGTGCATATGTGCATGAATCTGTGCTCTGAAAAGAAAGCCAACGCAGTGGCTGGACAACATTCTACCAGTCCCTTGAGGGTATCAAAAGCCCGTGTATTCAGTCACACAGAGGAGCCTTTGAAGACTTCAGATGAATGACTCAGGAGCCCCTCAGTCATCTCAGCAGAAGACAGAGGCAGGACTATCTGTGAAAGGCCTTGGGAGGACCTTCTTGTGAAATCGGGTGAATCCTGTGCATGACATACACAGGAGACCACAACGTTCTTGAGAATGTTATATCAGCAGAAACACTGCCAACTGGGACTGAAGGGAACAGAGAAAGTATGAAATGAAAGATGAAAGAACACTCTTGGAGTCTCTGAAATTCTATCAGAAGGAAACAGGCTGATAAACCCACTCAGTGGCAAGCGCGTGCTACCTTTCATGAAAAAGGAAGGAGGACTCCAAGGGTGGAGCCATGAGCCCAGAGGTTGGATCTGGGACCTACAGAGGATTATTTTCTCCGGCCTTGAAATCTAATGTTTGCTTAGCTGGATTTTCAAAGTGCTTGGGACTGGGGACTCCTTTATTCTTTCCGTTTTCTCCCTTTTTGAATGAGAATGTCTATAACTGTCAACATATGTCTGTCCTAATATTATGTTTGCGAGCAGATCATTTGTTTCTTGAGTTCTGCAGGTTTACAGGTGGAGAGGAATTACGTCCCTGGATGGATTCTACCCTAACCCTAACCCATTCCTAGTTTACATTATGAAATTGGGACGTTTGAATTGAGTAAATTTGATGATATTTCTGGACTTTGACTTGATGCTGTAATGAGGTAGACGTTCACAGACGCTGGGGTGCAGTGGCGTCCATGTGAGTCTTTGGAAGCCAGGGACCAACTGCAGGCAGCAGGATAATGGCCCCCAAAGATGTCCACATCTCACTCCCCACTACCTTATGTGTCGAGAGGGAGTCTACAGGTGTGATTAAATTGAGGGTCTTGAGGTGGGGGATTATCCTGGATTAACCAGGTGGCCAGTGCAATCATGACAGTCCTCACAAGAAGGAAGCAAGCAGAGAAGATGTAACTTCTTCAGAGAAGATGGCACCAGAGGAGACGTAAGTTCAGAAGCAAAAGTCAGAGTGATGCGTTTGCTTTAGAGGTGGAGGGAGGAGCCCAGAGGCATGGAAGATAGGAAGCCTCTAGAAGCTGGAAGAGGCACGGAAGTGAATTCCCCCCAGAGCCTCCAGAAAGAAGAGACTCTTGCTGACACCTGGTTTAGCCCAGTGAAACCCATGTGGGACTTCTGATTCCCAGAACTGTAAGATGATAAATGTGTGTTGCTTTAAGCCACTAGGTTTGTGGTAATCAGCTGTAGCAGCAATAGGAAGCGAATACAGGGATGAACATCACAAGAGCAGGCCAGGAGACAGGCGTCCCGGAAGCCGCAGGAAGAACACGCTTTCTACTGCTCCTACTGGGTGCTGCTGCTCAGCCAAGATGAGGGCTGAGGATTGACGCCAGGGTTAGCCTTTGCCGGTAACATCAGCAAAAGCATGTTTAGTGGAGTCGGGGCGGTAAAAGCTTGGTTAGAGAGGACTCAGGAAAGACTAGGAAGAGAGGAAGTGGAGACGGAAGGCTGTGTTCCTAGAGGGGCATCTTGAAAAAGAGCAGACAGGCAGCAGCTGGGGGCCCCTGGCAGGCAGGAGAGGGGACAGTACGACTGTTGTTGAGGGTGGCCCCACCGAGGGGCAACCAGAGCTCCTGGCCAGCCTGGAGTGGGGGATGGGGGCGGGTCTGGCTGGGCAGCACAGTTGGATGGGAAGATGGTGTGGTCGGAGCACGTGGACATTCTTTTCTGATTGCTTCTATTTTCTCAGTGAGATGGGAAACAATCGTCTCCTTTCTCCTAAATGTGCTGAGCAGGCTTGAGGGATGCCTGGACTTCAGCAGGAAGCAATAGTCATGCCTCGCACATGCGGCTTTCAATCCTGTTTGGTTGGAGAAATAATATACCGCCCAACTAGTTTGTTTTAAATTAGACAAACACTGCGGAGCCTGCCTGCTGCTGGAGAGGGCTCTGTTTGGAGTGGGACTCTCGGCGGTGCTGAGGTCAGCTCTGTTTGACATTCCTGATGTGTGAAGGGCGCACTTAGAACAACAGCACCAGGCCCTGGGCGTGCAGCTCCCTGGAGCTGCTCCAGAGGCCCCGCCTGAGAAGTGTTCCAGTCCTAGAAATTTCTCCCCAATCTTAAACATCTGTTGGTGCTTGTGGAAAATAAGGTTGGGATTGTTTTGCTCATGGCCCGTGAAAGCTGCCATTGCATGGTCTGTAAAGTGCTGGTGACGAACGGTTCACGCTGACAGGCTGAGCCTCGGCCCCGGCCACGTGGGTGAGGCCCCAGCTTCTGCTCAGTCTGCTGGTTCAGCTCTCCATGGAGTTAAGTCATGGCAACCGAGGAACACAGGCATTTGGGGGAACAGCTCTGTTCCCTCCGCCTTGTCCTGGGACGAGCTGCGTAGACGTCTGTTACCTTGATAAACCCAAACCTCTTGGGGCCAGGAGCCCTGTGCCTTCCTTCGTCCCTCTGTCCACCTGGCCTTCCATGAGCCTCTAGGGTGGGGCTGTCTCCTTTCTCTCCTGACTTCCCAAAGCACAACTCAAAGCCAACTCTTCCACCCACCGTGAGTCTCATTCCATGTCTCCAGTGGGCGAGACATGTCAGTGTTTTGTTTTATTTCATTTGCTTTGTTTTTTCAATCAAACCGAGGCCAGCTTGGAGTCCCATTTCCCTTGCGACGGTGGACACAGGGATCTCAGGAGTTTGGGGGTGCCCCTTCTGGTCGCAAGGGACCCTCTGGACTCTGTGCCTCCCTCCCACCAGCCTCCCCTGACATGGCCTCCGTGCTTCTCCTCTCCCGGTGGTCTCCACCCTCACTAGGGCTGAGAACCTGGAATGTTCTTTCCTGGCCTCCTGCCAGTCCCCTTCCCACCAAGCCCCCCAGTCCCTGCTGAGCGCCACTGCCTGGCTCAGCTGCTCCCACCCAGTGCTGGTCTGAGCCCCGTCACCCACGCCACACGACAAAGGCTTCTTCACGGCAGACGGCATCACCCGCCGCGTGGAGGCGCCCTTCAGGGCAGGAGCCTGTTTCTCGTGGAAGTGTCTTAAGCCCTACAGTGGTGCCCAGCACACAGCTGAATGAGAATCAGAGCCCTGAGAGCAAACCTTGGCCCCTCACGGTGACTACAGCCCTTCCAAAGAGGGGTCACATCAGGCTCACAGTGACCCTCTCCACGTTGGGGATCTAGGAACTGTCTGATACGTGTTCACGGTCACGTGGTAGGACTGACGCACGAACTCAAGTCTGTTGATTTCAAAGCCTGTGTTCTCAGTCACTGGGTAGCAGTTGTTGTTTGAGCCTACAGAGTCTTCACACACACATACACCCCCTCACACGTCTGTGCTGTCTATGTGTCCAGCCATCTGCAGTCTCTGTACCTACCTCTATCTGTCCATCCGAAGTGCGGTGAGAGTTCACACACAACCTCCAGTCCTGGAATGCACTTGCACCTGCCTGGCCCAGGGCCTAGCTCACTCCCATATCTGCTGGAGCCCTGGCTGGGCCGCCCGTCTCTGCAGTGCCCTCCCGCTCAGCCAGGTTTCCTGGGAGAGCTCTCTGCCCAGCTGCCCCACGTTTCCTCCTCGATGGCTGGCTGGCTTCCGGATCAGGGCCTCCCTCTCAAAGGTCTTCACCTTGGTGTTCATTTCTTGCCTGACAACCCCAAGCTGTGTCAAACGCACTGACTGGAATGGCCCCTTTGCATCCCCACTGGAGGTAGCTGTTTATCTGCAGGGAGGAGGAGTGACACTCACCGAAGGGACAGGGACTCTCCCGTCTGATTCTACCCCCACGGCGATGTTGTCGAGATACAGCCTCGAGGCCAGGAGAGGGGCTTCTGGAACCCGTGGCTGCCTCCGGCACAGCCCTCTGGGAGGCCTCTGCTTCTGCCCTTGGGGAAGAGGGTGTGCAGGCCATAGACCCACACAGTGGCACCTGGTGTGAGGACCTTCTGAAGGTGACCATGGGTTGGGGGATCCTTTGGATGGATTGCAAAATGGCCAGGTGGCTTTAGTGACACCTTTAGTATAGAACAAACTTCAGAGTCAACCGTGTTCCTGGGAGACGGACGTCTTCACTTTTCTGGTGCCACAACTGCCTCTTTGTGGAAAGAAAAACTGAAGTCACTTTGCCTGTTTGTTTTCAAGGCCCTTTGGGCTCCAGGGTAAGTTTCTGGTTTGGAGGGAGCGGCTTTGCTGCTGAGTCCAGCCCTCCTTGACAAGGCCTCTGTCAAGCTTTCTCTTAGGGACCCTCAGAGGGACATGGGGTCAGGGACATCATCAAATGCTCGACGCCAGCCTGGGGCCGCCCCGAGGGCTCCGAGAGGAGGGGGGCTCCTGTGTGGTCCGGCGGGCGGGGGGTGGGACCTGGCTGGTCGGCAGTGGCTTCCCTCCAGGGTCCTGCCAGGAGCTGAATCCCACAGCCACAGCCATCAGTGGCTGATCGAAGGTTGTTCCAGGGTGGCCTGACCAAAGGCAGGCTCCCAGCCATTGCTGGAAACTGGCACAGGAGACCTAAGTACCCTCCCTCTGACCAGGTTAGGGGTACTGATGGGGAGCCCCTTGGTGGAGGCAGGGGCCACCTCCTCTCCTTACCCCAAGGGACCCAGGCCAGGGAGGAGCCCTCTCTCCCCCAGGGCCAGGGGGACCCCGGCTTGCCCCCACACTGGCACCTTGTGGCACCAGGGAGAGACCAGGCCTCCTCGGGGACATGTGCCAGGCTTACGGGGGCTTTGGTCAGAGGGGCAGCCACCCCCGCTCACCCTGAGAACGTGACCCCAGAACGGGGCATCATTTCTTCAATAGAAGAGGAGGCAAGACGAGCTCGGTGCCAGTTCCACGGAGGCACAGTGACATAACCCTCTGAACATTCTTGACCTACCACGGAGGCACAGTGACATAAACCTCCAAACATTCATGACCAACCTCGACTAAACAGTCACACCCAGCCCCGAGTGGATTTACGAGAGACAGAACGTTCCCCACCAAGCTCCCCCACCGGGCAGATACTCAGCACTTGGCTCAAGAGTGGAGCAGACCCCACGAGCCAGTCCCAGGGCCTTGGGCAGGCAGCCGTCCGACCTCCGCCCGTGTGCATATAGGGTGGGGGAACCGTGGGTAAACTTGGGGTCCCACCTGGGGGGTCAAGCCCTCCACACACAAGTCCTGGTCAGAATCACTCAGAACTGACCCTCCCTGGTACCAGCCCCTCCCCTGTAACAGCCCCTCCCCTGTACCAGCCCCACCCCTGTGCCAGCCCCTCCCCTGTGCCAAACCCCTCCCCTGTACCAGCCCCTCCCCTGTACCAGCCCCTCCCCTGTACCAAGACCCTCCCCTGTACCAGCCCCTCCCCTGTACCAGCCCCTCCCCTGTACCAAGCCCATCCCCTGTACCAAACCCCTCCCCTGTACCAGCCCCTCCCCTGTACCAGCCCCACTCCTGTACCAGCCCCTCCCCTATACCAAGGCCCTCCCCTGTACCAGCCCCTCCCCTGTACCAAGACCCTCCCCTGTACCAGCCCCTCCCCTGTACCAGCCCCTCCCCTGTACCAAGCCCCTCCCCTGTACCAGCCCCTCCCCTGTACAGCCCCTCCCCATACCAAGCCCCTCCCCTGTACCAAACCCCTCCCCTGTACCAGCCCCTCCCCTGTACCAAGACCCTCCCCTGTACCAGCCCCTCCCCTGTACCAAAACCCTCCCCTATACCAGCCCCTCCCTTGTACCAGCCCCTGCCTGTACCAAGCCCCTCCCCTGTACCAGCCCCACCCCTGTACCAGCCCCTCCCCTGTACCAGCCCCTCCCCTGTACCAGCCCCTCCCCTGTGCCAGCCCCTCTCCTGTACCAGCCCCTTCCCTGTACCAAACCCCTCCCCTGTGCCAGCCCCGCCCCTGTACCAGCCCCGCCCCTGTGCCAGCCCCGCCCCTGTACCAAACCCCTCCCCTGTACCAGCCCCTCCCCTGTACCAGCCCCTCTCCTGTACCAGCCCCTCCCCTGTGCCAGCCCCTCCCCTGTGCCAGCCCCTCCCCTGTACCAGCCCCTCCCCTGTGCCAGCCCCCAGACCCTGCACAGCATTGACCACTGCATGGAGCTGCCACCCCTGGCCCTGGCCCTGGCCTGGGTGGGTGGGGGTCCCCCTGGGAGCACAGCACAGTGCTGGGGCCCCCATAGCAGATTCCTGGGAGACACATGCCCGGCTGTGCCTGCAGTTTCCCAGGGACACTGTCATGATGCCTGGCCCCTGACCTTGCCTGAAGCTCCTTGGTGTCTGGACATTCAGCGTGACCTGCTCTGAGGTTTGAGGCAGGCCCAGAACTCTGTGTGTCCACGTCATCAGCCCACAGGGTGGGACTCATGCAGCCACAGGTTGAGAGTTCCAGGAGCAGCAAGTCCTGAGTCAGCGGGCACCTGCCCCCGATGCCACCTGCCCCAGGTGGAAGGAGACGCTACAGGGGACAAGCACTGTTGGTAAACGCGCATGTGTATGTGCACTCACGCGTGTGTGTTAAAATGCTTCAGAGGAAGAGCAGCCCAGGAATGCGGGGGGTGGATGGGAGGTGGAGGCGTGGGCTGCGCCCAGGGGTCCCTCCTGGGGCTGTGCGGGTGGGGGACTGAGGGAGTGTGTGGGAGTGCCGTTTCTCATACTTTATTTCCTGTTTTAACACATGTGAGTGTCCTGAAATAAAAGCCGTTAGCCGCCCACAGGAATGAGCAGGTTTGCTGGATCACAGTTCC
The DNA here is from genome assembly GCF_049350105.2 of Macaca mulatta. Taxonomy (NCBI): domain Eukaryota; kingdom Metazoa; phylum Chordata; class Mammalia; order Primates; family Cercopithecidae; genus Macaca; species Macaca mulatta. Next base: position 92,952,995 of record NC_133421.1, read on the forward strand.
CCCACCTGGCGCCAGGCTGCCTGCCTGGGAGACTCGGGGTCCTCCCCAGTCCTGCCTCCCCACCTCCACACAAGGGTGAATCTGAATCCCCAGGCACCCAGGCCAGGGGAACGGAGGCAGAGCAGACCTCCAGTGTCCCCCGTGACCTGGCAGGTGGCAGTGGACATTCTCCTCCCACAGACGCCCCCGTGAGTTTTCATCTCTGCCTGCTGGGTGGAGCCCCTGACTCGGCTGAGCCAAGGGTGGGGGGGTTGGTGAACCAACCGGCCCCCTGGGTTTCTTGAACCCTTTCTCAGGCTCCGGGAAGGGGCTGAGGGGCCTGGCACCATCCCACCAGCGCAGCGGTCCCCAACCCTTTTGACACCGGGGACAGGTTTTGTGGAAGACAATGTTTCCGTGGGTGCTGGGGAGAAGACGGGATGGTTTCCTCCTCAGATCATCAGGCATTCGATTCCCGTAAGGAGGGGACAACCTGGATCCCGCGCGTGCGCCGTTCCCATTAGGGTCCGCTCCTGTGAGAAGTTAGTGCTACTGCTGATCTGACAGGGGGCGGAGCTCAGGCGGTCACGCTCGTCCGCCACTCACCTCCTGCCGTGCGGCCGGTTCCCAACAAGCCACAGCCTGGGGACCCCTGCTCTGGAGGACGGCGAGTGTCTCTCGGTCATCCCCAATGGGCCAGTGATCCTGCTGGAGGGGCTGGGGCTGCATAGGCCACAGGCTCAGTTGTGCTGCTGGCCAAAGATGTCCACTGAAGTGGCTCCAGAGTCCCTCAAGGAAGCCGACGTCCACTTCGCTTCCTCCTCCCAGCCCCACCTTCACTTCCGGGACCATGGAGCTCATGGGGCCTGCACGCCACGGAGTCCCCGACTGAGGAGCGAGGAGGGCTCTTGTGGGGGCAGATCTGGGTGAGTCAGGAGACCCTGTGGGGCTGGACTGGGCTGGGCTGGGCGTAGGGGCTGGAGCGGGGAGGGTTTCTGGGACTGGAGTGGAGACTTGAGGTGGGGTGCGGGTCAGGTCAGGGTCAACCCTGAAAGACTGAAATCAATGGGGCGCTGGCCACCTTGGGTGTGAGGAGAAAGGTCTCTGGGACTGACCAGGTGGAGACCAGTTTCCTGGATTGAGCATGAGACTGACCAGGTGGAGGCCGGTCTCCTGGGATGGGCACGAGACTGACCAGGTGGAGGCCGGTTTCCTGGGATGGGCACGAGACTGACCAGGTGGAGGCCAGTCTCCTGGGATGGGCACGAGACTGACCAGGTGGAGGCCGGTTTCCTGGGATGAGCACGAGACTGACCAGGTGGAGGCCGGTCTCCTGGGATGGGCACGAGACTGACCAGGTGGAGGCCGGTTTCCTGGGATGAGCACGAGACTGACCAGGTGGAGGCCGGTTTCCTGGGATGGGCACGAGACTGACCAGGTGGAGGCCGGTCTCCTGGGATGGGCACGAGACTGACCAGGTGGAGGCCGGTTTCCTGGGATGGGCACGAGACTGACCAGGTAGAGGCCGGTCTCCTGGGATGGGCACGAGACTGACCAGGTGGAGGCCGGTTTCCTGGGATGGGCACCACAGGGACTCGAGCCCCGTCTTAGGCTGTGTCCCGGCGGCCTGGAAACTTGCCGGCTTATGCGTCATGGAGTCCCAGGAGTCGGTCGAGGTGCAGGAGGGGGCCTGGGTGGGGCTGAGTCAAGGGCTCCGGCCAAGCCCCTGTGGGCCAGGAGGTATTTGCTTATGCCCCGTGGCCTGGAGGAGCTGCTGCCTTGACCACATCCCACTGGGGCAGGGCGGGCACCACCCTCTGGGACAGGGAACCTGGGAGGTGCTTCAAGTGGTAATTTGGGCAAATTTGAACTCAGCTGGATTTTCAGTTTGTTGTTCTTTGATGGAATTCAGGTCTGTGCCAGCGCTGGCCGCACCACCAGGAGGCCTGGCTCGAAAGGGACGCCAGCTTGGCATCTCCCACAGGGCCGGGCGTGTTGGGAGCCGGGGGTGGCTGGGGGCTGGCCTGAGCTTGAGCCTGGCTGCCTATGTGGAGGGAAGACCGCTGCTGCCAGCACAGGGCCGAGGCTCTCACGGCTGAGGAAAGGCTCAGGACAGGCCTAGGCTCCGGGGTCCTCAGCCCCCTCCCAGCAGGGCCTGGCCCATGCTGCCAGACCTGGGATGTGCCTCCGGACCTCCCCACCTCGGGCCTCCGCCCATCCCAGCCTCCTCCCCTAGACGCCTCGGTCTCCGCCCCTGGAGGAAACCGGGAGTGTTTCTTTTGGAAATGACCCCAGTTTGTGGTTGTTCTTTGTGGACACACCCCCTGCTGGGGATGAGAGGTCCCCCTGGACCTTGGTTTGGGTGGGAAATGGGTTGTGTCCCATGTTAACCTAAATCATGTTTTCCTCTTTACATTCCAGAGTCATACTTGAGGCCAGGCTCGAATCCTGCCTTCCTTTGGTGGCTCTGAGATTCAGGGCTGGCTTTTCTGAGAATACCCAAGTGAGGTGCCTTGGGATGTCCCTGACTTGGAGACACAGAGGAGGCTGGGCACCCCTTTTCCCCGACTCACTGAGCCAGGTCAGCAGAAGTGCTGGGAACCTCTTGTGGGGTGGGAATTGAATCCCCGTGCTCGGTCCGGGCACCCCTTGGCAGGTGACAGGAGGGTATCTTGAAGGCCGCTGCACTGTGGCAGTTACGGCTTTGACTCTGAGACGGGCGCCTGGGTGAGGACCTGGTATACTCAAAGTCCCCGTGGCTGACCCGTGGAGAAGACTCTGCTGGGGGAGGGCGCTGGCTCCCAGAAGTCTCCCAAGGTCCAGGAAAGAATGGGGGGAAGAGGGGAGGAGGGTGGCCTCACAGTCACGGCGACCTCTGGTGAGCAGAGGGTCCTTCCTGAGCTACCAAATCCTCACGGGGCTTGGGTGAGGGAGCGAGGACAGGCTGGGAGCCAGAGGCTCAGGAGGGGACGGCCTCACTGTGGAAGGTGCAGGGATGGTCCAGCCTGAGCCCTCTGCCCCCCACTGCAGCTCAGCACTCCCCCCACGCATACTCCCCCAAGGGGCTGCAAAATGCCAGGGTGTTGGCTCTGGGTGGAAAAGCACCTGGAACAAATCCCATGTTTCCCAGGGAAGGGGCCACACCCTCTTCAGACCTCTGGCTGCTGCATGAAACGGGAGCCCTGCCTGGGCTGCCCACCGCGCATCACAGACGGATCCCTGCAAATTTCGCAGGCATCTGGATCGAATAACAGGCTGATAGGGCATATAAAATCAGAGACAGAACTCTCCAGAAGGCCGGGTGCGGCTCCCTGGGATTCCATACGAGAAGGCAGGGATGCTGCTGCCCACACGGGAAGGATGGAGGCTGAGTCAGAGGGAAGACAGTGGCAAGCCCAGCCTGGAGGGGAGCGGGGGATGGGGGGTCCAGGAAAAGACCAGCAGGAGGTTGGGGTGGGACACAGGGAGCGTGCTGCCCGGGGAGGTCCCCCAGAGCAGGAGGGCCGGACCCTCCCACCCCCTCCGCAGGACCCCGTCCCTGCTTCACTCCCTGACCCCTAGTTCTGAGTTGGGCCCAGCCCGAGTCTCCACCAGGCGGACGGTAGCTCCTCGGGGCAGCTGGGTGCGGCATCTGCAGGCTGAGGCAGACACCCAGATACTAGCAGCGTCCCTGGCCTCCAAGCCCAGCCTGGGGTGAACCTTGACAAAGGCCCTAGACCCCACCCACCACCCCACCAGGGCTCTGAGTTCTCCGTGAGGACTGGTTTCCCTGGAAGGTGAACACTTGGGAGCTGGGTCCCTTGAGGATTGTTCTTCCCAGGTCTTCACTGTTTCCAGACGTGTGCCTTAGACATCTGCATGGACATCTCTTCCCAGGGATGGGGGTCTCAGGGCAGGTGCATTTAAACTTGTGATAGAGACTCCAAATCACCTTTCAAAAGGTTGTTCCCATTTGCACCCCTGCATGCGTGTGTCAATGCATCCCTTCCTCACTGAAGCAACACTAGATTTTGTCATAAAATATTTTTCAATTTCTTATTTCTATGATTAATAGGGAGGTTGGATATTTTGTGATATTCATCAGTTTAGTTGACTATGTTTTCTGTTTTCACTCTTTACCACTTTTCTATCTCGTTTGCTTTTTTCTTGTTATTTGTGGGAGTTCTTTATATATGATGGATGTTGTGTTTACATTGCAGATATTCGTTCCCAGTCTGCTGCTTATTATTTTACCTTTTAAAGATTGTTCTTTTCATCACATTTAAGTTTTTAAATTTTAAGTAGTCAAATGGTTTCCTTTAAGGTTTTGGATTTTGCATTTTTTATACCAAAATGCTCTTGTATTTTCTTCCAAAGCTTTATAATTATTCTTTTTTTTTTTTTTTGCCTTTAATGTAAGTTCATTTTGGGTCATGGGGTGAGACAGAATAGAACCATTTTTCCACATTAAATCTTAGATATTGTGAGCCCTGGAGGACACAAATTACAGCTTAGGGGCCTGGAGCATGATTCTGGAGCCAGGCTTCCTGGGCTGGAGTCCATGCCCTGCCCACGGTGGCTGGCGATGCTTTGGGGATCCTCTCGGAGCCTCGGTTTCCTCTTCGAAAGAGTGGTTGTGCAGAGTGAGAGAGCATCTTCCTGTGGACGACTCAGCTGGTGTCTCAGCCCACAGTGAGTGAAAAACCAGGGGGTCTCACAGAGCCCTGACTCAGGCCTGGGGGGACCCCTACCTCCAAGCAATTCTACCCACCCCCCGCCCGCCGCTGCTTCTTGCCTCTTCTAGAAGAGAGGAGGGTGGCGGTACGGCTGGAGGGGGAAGAAAATCTGTTTCCCAAAGCCTCCGGGTGACTCAGCCAGAGAGAGACCAAGGGCGCTCAGTAGCCCCGCCTGCCACTCCATCTGGTGGCCTCAGGACAGACAGGCGGCTTGGGCTTTCAGCTTTCTCACCTGGGCAGTGCAGGTGAGAGCACCCCACTTCCCACTCCGTGGGCAGGTAACACCTTCCTGCTCTGAAAAAGGGAAAACATCTCCACCTTCCCCAGAGGCTGCACGGCCAGAGGTCACAGTGAGGCGGCCACAAGCCCCGGGCTCTCGCTCTGAGGGGACACTGTCCCAACAAGAGGCCCCTCACAGTCTGGCCTGACCCTGGCTCTGTGGCCCCTCCTTCTCCTGATCAGGCCCCTCCCAGGTCTACCAGGAACTCTGGCTGCCCCCTGACCCCACTGCTGCAGCCCCAACCCTAGGTCTGCACAAAGACTTCGGGACGTCCAGTGAGCCCCTGGGTCCTGGACCCCTCTTCCTCCTCCAGCCCCTCCTCTCCCAGCTGCTCCTGGCTGCCCTTTAACTGCTCAGAGCCGTTCAGCAACCTGGCATGTAGCTGGTACATAAGTGGTTGTTGGTTGGAGTCGAGTGAGTGAGGAGGAGATGCTAGAAAAAGCGAAAGGTGCCATGGTGCCAGCAGGGAGCAGGTGCTGGGGTGTGAGTGCTGCGGAATGAATGTGTCCTGGGATGCTGGGAGCAGGTGTGGGGTGTGAGTGCCACTGAACGAATGTGTCCTGGGATGGGATCCTGATGCCCAGCCTCCCGCCGGGCCCCCACAACCCAGAGCACACACCAAACTTTCTACAAGTCTTTCCCAGGTCCTTGTCTGAAAGAGGAGGAAAGTGTGTGTGTCCTCAGGAGCCCCTAGCCTTAAGGACAGGCACACTGGCCCTGGCAGGCAGGTGGCCCTCGGCCCCCTCGCCACCTGGCAGCCCCGCCCACGCCCGCGGTGACTCGCTGTCGGGCAGGCGTTGCCAGGGCAGAAACCAGCTCTATGTGGTCAGTGCCCCGGAGCTGCAGGAGCAGCAGAGGTCTGAACGCCTTCCTCTGTGGGCACTGCCACGGAAATTTAAAGACCTAGTGTGCCCTTTCGCAAACCGGGCTTGTTAATTCTACAGAAGGAGGTAACTATTGTGAGTTTCTTCTTTTTCAAAATGAGTGGCATCCGAACCTGACTCATATTTCCAACTTTATTAATTTTTGCGAGACTCTGGAGGATGCTCTGTGGCGATTAATGTTGCTGAGCTGAGCACGGTTGCAACACTTTCCTGTAAAACAGACTAAAGGAGAAGTTGATGGTCTTCCTCATGCAAGAAATACATAAATCAGTTAAAAATAGTTCTCCGAGCGGATGTGATGATGTCGTGGCTGTCACAGGAAACACATGAATCAGCCTCATCCTCAGTTCCAGGGAAGTGGGGACAGTCAGTGGTCCTTGGACCCCTCTTGGGGTGCTTGGGTGAGGCAGGGTCCCTCTGGCTTTACCTCATACCTGACTGGCAAAGCTGCCCAGGAGGACAACTGAAACCATGCTTGTTTGATTCTGTGGACGTTGCTAATTGCTGGGGGTTCCTTTCTTGAATTCAGACCTTCTCATGAAGCAGAGGGGCTGGCTCAGAAGCGTGGGCCTGAACTAGTCAGTGCAGCTCAGAGATGCTTGCTGTGGGGGACGTGCCGTTTGCCTGTGGGCCGGTTGTCCACCCGTCGCTGTGACCCCACTGAGGAAGCTGTGGGTGCCGCCCAGAGAGCTTGAGCACAACACGGTCTCTGCTTTACTTGTGAAAAACCAAGACCTATGTGGTCATGGAGAATTGAAACAAATTTCACACCAGGCTACATGGTCACCGAGGCCCGGGTGTTGGCACATTTCACATCCGGGGGGTGCCATTGCCGTCACTGGCTCAGCAAAGCCAGAGCCGAGGCCACTGCGACTGCCTGAGGCCCTGTGGTGGCTGGGAGCCGATGGGTGTCACTCGGTCATCACAGGGAAGGGGACGTGGCTGGAGGCGCTTGGCGCAGGCCACAGAGAAGTGACTTTTGGGCTCGAGGTCTAGAGGGTGCGAGTCAGCACAGGTGTCTTCCCCGACACCAAGCCCTAGGACCCTGAGCGCTTCCTGACCTCAGGTTTCTGTTTCTAGGGTGGGGGGTAGAGGTGAGGGGGAGCAAAGTCGGTGTTGAATATAAAGCTCCAGGAAAACTCAGCTCAGAACTGACTAGAGGGTTGGGAACCCGAGATCCCTAAGGGGACATGTGAACCCAGGGCAGCCCTGCTGAGGGAGACTGACACGGTTTCCATGCCCCTTTCGCTGGGCTGGGGCCCTCCCTCGGGAGTCTGTGCTGGGCTGGATCTTCTTCCCTACCCAGTGGCCTCTCCTGGCTGGGTGGGGAGCTCCGGGTGAGCAGAAGGGAACTAGGCTGGGCAAGAGTCTTGTTTGGAAACACACCCTTCCCAGGAAATCCCCAAACCAAAAACCCGGGGAGAGCTCCCGGAAGCTCAGAAGCAGTTTTCACATGTTGGGCGGATAAGAGTTAATTTCCCCAGTGTCAATATTTTCATGGATCCTTAGAAGCTTTCTGACCCTGTGCCCTGAGCCTTAGGGTCTGGTGGCTGAAGGAACCATGGTCCCTGCTCCCCTCTCCTGGGGAGGGGCCGTCAGAGGCAGAGAAGAGCTCGCCCCGGTTCACTCGGCCAGTCCCGAAAGAGAACCAGGAGAGAGAGCAGCATAGCCCGTGTGCACAGAAGCATATGTGCAAACGTGTGCTAGGGCAACTCACACATGTCCACATGCATGCACACCATACATGCACACTTGTGTGTGCACACAGATTCACGTGTACATACACATGTCCACATGCATGCACATACACCATAACACATGCACACTTGTGCGTGCACACACAGATTCACACATGTACATTAGCATGTCCATGCATAGCACGCATGCACACATCTGGCTTCACATACATACACACGTACATGCACATAAATCACACACATGGTTTGAATTGGAGGGGAGGGTCCTAGTTGCTCCCCTGGCCTGTCCATCTAGTAAGTGTCATGCCCCACACTGCCCCATCCTGGGCTCCTGGCCAGGGCTCTAAGATTAACTAGAGTGGCCCTGTCCCTAAGAAAGGCCATGCACTTCAGGGCAGGTAAGGTGGACAGGAAGGCCTGGTGACCTCAGCCCATCCATGTGCCTCCAGAAGCCATAACTCACCTCAAGGAGGTTTTCCTGATGGAGGGAACGATCTCTGAGCAAAGAGGCAGACTTCACGGTTCAGGCGCCCTCCTGAAGGTAAGAGGCACTGGGTTGGCCTATCACAGCCACTCTCCTGTCCCCCCAGGTTCCCCCATGTCCACCAGGGACTTGAGCTCCAGTCTCCTGCCCTGCTTCTAGAGAATGCAAAGGCTGCCTCTCCTCCCCCGGTGTAACCCAACCCTCCTCTGTGCCCCTTGACCACACTTGCATCCTCTAGCTCCTTCTAGCACCTTCTTTTTGACTGTTCATGGGCAGGATCTGAAGCCTGCAGAGGTGACCTTTGGTGCCTTGTGCAAGGCCGGCCAGCGAGGAAGCATGACTTTTGGCTCTGCTGCCAGCTGGGCTATTTGATCTGCACACACTTTTCTGCCTCTACCTGGAGCTAGGCGAGGCTCTCTGTAGAATGGGTCCTTGTCCACAAAGTGGGCTTAGACTCCGGGCAGTAGCAGTTGAGGCAGGAGCAGTGGGAGAAGCTTGGGCTAACGCCAAGCAGCCAGTCCCCTCTATGAGCTGCGCCCTTGGCCCAGGCACTGCCATGGCCCTTCTTCTGCCTTTTAGGAGCTTTCATGAGGCCTCACACAGCCCGAAGGGGCAGAGCTTACTGTGCCAATCCCCAGCATCCTCTGCAGAGTTCTCAACACCTTGTGGCTGAAAGGCCCTTCAGCTTGTCCAGGCACCCACCCCGAAAACCAGCCCTGGCATGGGGGTGCTGACCCCTCCTGGAGCAGTGGGGTGCAGGGCTCATAAGGTGGGGTCTGCCAAACATGCTGGGGTCTTGCTCTGTGCTTACTACAAGGATGCAGCCTGGAGTGCCCCTGCTCCTGGACTTTCCCTGAGACCCCAGAGCATTATGTGGCCATCACTTCTCACATTGGCTGCTTAGGGGGCTGGCCTGAGTCAGCTAGGGCCAGCGCTCACCTTATCCTAATCACCTACTGGGGGGTTTTGTAGGCTTGACCCTCCATGCTCTGGTGTTTCCCACAGGCTGTGAAGTTCTGGGCTGTCCCAGGGAGGGTAGACGAGGCTGGTGTCCTAGGATCCCTCCCTGTCAGATCCAAGGTGAGGCTGCCAGGGAATGGAATCTGGCTGTCAAGTGTGGGGGCCAGACTCGCCCTGCAGCCTCAATGTGGCCCTGAAGGCCAGGGGTGGGTGGGGTGCAGCCCAGAGCTGCCTGCAGCTGAATCACCCTCTGGGTACAGGAAGCCTGACCGCATGACTTCCAAACTGATGCAACTTGGACTTCCTACTGAATCTGCGAGCGGTTAGACTACCACTTCTGAAGTCAGAGAGGCTCTGAGGGCTCACGGAGCTTTCCTTTCAATGACGATCAATCTCTCTGGAATCCCTCCAGCGTCAGTGGGGATGGTGTCAGGGTTCTCCAAGCAAGAGGGCGTAAGGAATGGAAGAGTTGAGAAAAATGAGGGTTAGAGTGACACCGTGTCAGTGCCCTGGCTAGTCTCCGCCAGCTGGACAAGCTGGGGCCTCCTCTCCGCCTTGACTGGCCTGTACTGGGGGAGGGAGCCAAGGGCAGGACCCTTTTGCACCTCTACCCTGGCCCTGGTCCATTCTTGCTCCTGGGACCTCCCCAGAAACCTCCACAGCACACACCACCAGCGCAGAGACCCAGACCGAAGTGGCCACGTGCTCCGTGTGAGGGCTCGTCTGTAAGAAGCAAGGACGCACAAGTGGCTCCTTTCCCCTTCCTAGGGGTCCCTTGCAGGGCTGGGGACCACTCTAGGCAAGGCCTCTGGGCAAGGATGATAGTCCCTGTCTGCCTCTGGGACAGGGTAAGTTCCCGCTCCTGGTGTCAGCGCCGACTGGCGCTCCAGGGACTGCTGCGGAGGTCTGCCCCTCTGTCTTACTTTCTCATAGAGGTTTTCTGTGGGACATGGGCTCCCTGCCTGGCTAGGTTGAGGAATAAGTGGGAAGGGTGGAGGAAGGAAGGGGATGTGCCAGCTGTTGCTCTGGCCCTTTTGTGTGGATATAGATCCCTGGTGAGAGGCAGACCCTGAGGTCAGAGTGGAGCCCGCCACATTCACCCGGGAGGGTGTGTCCTGGGCTGCATGGGGGGAAAGCTGGTAGCGAGGGTCATGCCATGAATGCATGGGCAGGAGCAGGGACATTTCTCCTTGTGGACACTGGTGCTCCCCAAAGCAGGGGAGATGGCACAGAGCCATGTTGTGGACACATTTGTGAGAAAATTTCTCTGAATGTCAGAGAACATGGAAGAGATGAAGCTACCAGTTTAGAGAAACACAGGAACACATACTTCAGACACACAGCACGCACATACCAGAGACATACCCAGACACACTCACCACACACAGAGAACGTGCCCATCACACAGAGATTCACAAGGAACCACGTCATACACACGTTTTCACCCACAGCATACCCACGTCATACCCATGTGCTGACACGAGCATGCACACACGAACGCACACCGAGAACACAGGCATCACATACATGAACTCACACCAAGAGCATACAAACGCTACACACGTTCTCACACAGAACACACCCCGTCACACACACGAACTCACACCAAGAACATACGAACACTACACACACGTTCTCACACAGAACACACCCCGTCACACGAACTCACACCAAGAACATACGAACACTACACACACAAACTCACACTGAACACACCCCGTCACACACACGAACTCACACCAAGAACATACAAACACTACACACACGTTCTCACACAGAACACACCCCGTCACACACACGAACTCACACTGAGAACATATGAACACACACGAACTCACACAGAACATACGAACACTACACACGAACTCACACTGAGAACATATGAACACTACACACACGAACTCACACAGAACACACCCCGTCACACACACGAACTCACACTGAGAACATATGAACACACACGAACTCACACTGAGAACATACGAACACTACACACACAAACTCACACTGAACACACCCCGTCACACACACGAACTCACACCAAGAACATACGAACACTACACACACAAACTCACACTGAACACACCCCGTCACACACACGAACTCACACCAAGAACATACAAACACTACACACACGTTCTCACACTGAACACACCCCATCACACGAACTCACACTGAGAACATATGAACACACACGAACTCACACTGAGAACATACGAACACTACACACATGAACTCACACAGAACACACCCCATCACACACACGAACTCACATTGAGAACATATGAACACACGAACTCACACTGAGAACATACGAACACTACACACGAACTCACACTGAGAACATATGAACACTACACACACGAACTCACACAGAACACACCCCGTCACACACACGAACTCACACTGAGAACATACGAACACTACACACATGAACTCACACTGAGAACATATGAGCACTGCACACGAACTCACACAGAACACACCCCGTCACACACATGAACTCACACTGAGAACATATGAACACACGAACTCACGCTGAGAACATACGAACACTACACACGAACTCACACTGAGAACATACGAACACTACATACACGAACTCAGAACACACCCTGTCACACACACGAACTCACACTGAGAACATACGAACACTACACACATGAACTCACACTGAGAACATATGAACACTACACACATGAACTCACACAGAACACACCCCGTCACACACACGAACTCACACTGAGAACACGGGCATCACACATAGGGACTCACGCACAGAGAACATGCAAACACCACAGGCACGTCCTCACACAGAACACCCCACATCACGCCCACACGCTTAGACACGCACATCCTCACTCTGCATCCTTGGCCTGGTGGACGGAAGATCGAGCGCTCTGGGTGGACTTTAGGCCGCAGGACGGGCGCAGATATGCTCCTCTGAGGCCCAGTGGGCTCCGTGATGGCCCCGGCCGCAGATGGCCTCCTGCTGCGTGTGCCCTGGGTTCTGTGGCTGACCTGGCCTCCACGTCTCACCCGTGAAACACGCATCAAAGGCTGACTAGGTTTGCTAAGTGGGACCACAGCAGAAGCATGAGCCTCAGAATGTGCACGAAGGAAGAGAAAGCTGGGGGAAGTGGTGGGCTGCGTGCTGCAGTGTGGGCCTGAGTTCCGGCCACCTCCCCAACACCCTCCCGTGGCCACAGCCATCCCTGCACCCACTGGTGTGGCCTGACCCCTCACCCTGAGCCCACCCTTCACAGCCACTCGGGAACCTCAGGAAAGGCTGGGCCCCAGTGAGTGGCCACGGTGGGGCGGGGGGGCGGGTTCTACCCGGAGCCCGCCCAGGTCTCAGCTTCTGAGCACTCCTGCAGTGCCCCCTCCTGGCCACCGGGAACCGTGTGCGCCGGCCGCCAGGCCTGGGCATCTCCCCAGGCCCTAGTTCCTCTCCTCACCCAAGGGGAGGGACTCCCCGCCTTTCCATCCACCCCTCCTTGGCTCTGCAGAGCTCCAGGAAAGGTTGGCACCAGGTCACTGCACTGAGACTCCATCGGGTTCAGACAGTGGGTCAGAGTGCGACAGGGACGTGGCCTCCAATTTCGGGAGAGCAAGAAGGGCAGAGGCAAAGGTTTGGGCCCAGGGACTGGGCTCCGTTCCCAGAATCAGTCTTGGAGGTGATGAGCAGAGGGCTGGACACTGGCCTCCATGACCAGCCACTGCCCTCCCCCCTAGCTCCCTCCCCTTGCCAGTCCCAGGGTTCAGGCTTTACCTCGATAAAGTGGGGTCCAGGAAAGGCAAAGCCTCCTCCCCTGGCCACACGAACCGCGGTGCACAGGCTCCCACTAGGTAGGGCGACCAGCTCATCCCATGGACACACCAGGGGCCCTGAGGAAGGAACAGTGGCCTGAGCCCCAGACCCAAAGGGTGGCCCTCAGCAGGACCCCCAAGGCAGGGAACAGGCTGCAGAGGGTTTGGGGGAGCATCTTGGTGCATGGAAAACAACACCATGCACCAAGGTGTTGGGAAGCTGCTGTGAGTGCGTGTGGCTCTCGGGCACGTTCTGTCCTGGGTGTGCTGCTTTCCCCAGGTGGCACCATCTCTCTGCCTCTGTTCCCTCTGCCTGCCCCCCGTCCCCACCCACCTCCCGCCCAGCCCCACAGGCCCTTCCAGACCACTGCTGGGGCATTCCTGGGCCTTGCCCCCTCGGTTCTTGGGGACCACCACGCAATTCTCTATGGAAACTGACTCTCACTGAAAACAAGAGTGAGTGTAACTGTCTACTTGAGAGAATCATACGGAGTTCTCAGCCAGGTCTCCAGGACAACCAGATACACCTTGCCATTCTCTCACCCCATCACCGACTAGCTTCTCAGCCCAGCCCCAGGGGCAGGTTTTCCCCTTACTTGAAATGCCTCTTGGAGCTGAAAAATCCCAGCGTTCACCCCGGCACTGACCCTTGCCTCTGTAAACTTCCGCCTGCTGCTTTGCTCTCATCGCGACCGGTTGGCACTTGGCCCCCTCTGGCCAGCGGTTCCCCAGAGACAACCATCTTGCCCACCTTGTGGAAGGCCCCGTGGCCTGCCTCACCCCTCACTCACATTTTACAGCTCTCGTGGTGCTCTGCAAGAAAAAATCTGCTTTCTAGATGAGGAAAGGACCTTGGGGCAGACAAGACAGTCCCTGTTTGACTTAATTCCTTCTCTCTTCTCCCCCAGCTCTACCGTCCCCTGCCCCACACACATGAGGGAGCAGAAAACGTGCTGTGCTGTGCCTTTAGGGGCTGTTGACATGGCTGTGCTTTCATACTGCCGGTGAGGGTGGGCAGAGGGGGTGGGAGACAGGTAGAAATAGATGAAGTAGATGATGGATGGATTGCTGCCTAGAGAGGCGGTAGATAGAGAGAGAGATGGTATACAGATGATCGATAATAGGTGACGGACAGATGACAGAAGTAGATGATAGATGGATAATTGATAGGCAAATTAGAGAATAGATAGCAGTAGATGAACTAGATGATAGATGGAAAGGTAGGTAGGTAGATATATGATAGATGGTTGATAGATAAAAATAGATGAAATAGATGACATACAGTTAGATAGGTGGGTAGGTAGATAGATGACAGAAAGACAATAGACCACTGGGGGCTGAGCCTGGCCTGAGCCAGGAAGGTGAGAAAGGGACAGAGGTGAGGACCCCACAGGTCCCTGTTCTTACCCCTATTAACCCCAGTGTTTGGCCTGAGCTCTGACTGACCCTCTTTCCAAGATGAGACTCAGGAGGAGGAAGAGGGGACCTTCCTAAGAACAGGGATTCTAGTGTCTCCTTGGGGCTGGTCGACACTGCCTGCCTCGCCTGCTGTGGCCTCTCTGCACACAACAAACGACCCCCGAAGGGCTCTGTGGGTGCCCGTGCTGCCCCCATCAGCTGACACCCCTGTGAGAAAGATCCTCCTCCTCTTCCTCCTGCCTTTCTGTCCCCCATCCTCCTCTTGATGGAATTAACTTCCCTTGGTCAGCATCTTCCTGCTTCACTCACTTCCCTAAACTCCTCCCTATCCCGTCTCAATCTGTAAGAAAAATAAAAGAAAGAATATGGTAAAGTAAAGCTTTGAGCCCATATTCAGGTCCAGTGCCGATGCCACATGCCCCAAAGCGCCGTTGAGAACATGCACGTCCATGATGTTGAGTATTGCCCGAGCTGGGGTGAGATTTGCCTCTCTATGGAGCTGCCTTCCTGCAAATCAAGAGCACTGTCTCTTTTCTGGGCCTCCTGCCTGGTGCAAGGGCCCCAGCTGAGCCTTCTCCACCTCTGACCTCTGGTGGTCCCAGGCTGCCCCAGAGGGTCTTGCCCAGGCTCTGACACTCGGCCTGGGTTGGGAGCTCCAGCAGCCACGGCCCAGCCCTGGGGAGACCTTGTGGTCTCTAAGGGGGCATGTCCACTCCCCCAACTCCAGTTCATGTTGTTCCCTCCAACTCTAAGCCTTTTTCTTCCCGTGCTATTACCCAGACACCTTACCCTGTCAACAACACTGGCCTTCAAGACCCTTTGCAGCATAACTCCTCACCTCTGCTCCTCTGATGCCCGGGACAGCTTTGACCGTGGGTAGCTCTGACCTTGGGCAGCCCTGACCCAGGGTGGCTCTGACCTCAAGTAGCTGTGACCCTGTGCAGCTCTGACCCCGGGGAGCTCCCAGCATGGGAGTTGCACGCTCCTGTTTAGACAGCTACCGTCCCCCACGCTGGCGCAGCTATCCCATGTTGGAGTGCACCGTTCGGGGCTGCCTGCCTGGACTGATGCAGGGAAACTTGGTTCCAGCCCTCTGCTTCCTGTGGAGTCTGAGTCAGGAGCTCTTCCCTCGGCCAGGCTGAAAGGCCTCTGTTGGTCCTTCTGTGGGGTCTTCCACAATGGCCTGCGAGAGGCTCCCCATCTCTGCAGGCAGAAGGGAGGACAGTCCATAATGTTCCTTCCAGTCCTCTGACTTGTCATTTTTCCACCCCAAATCTTGTGCTTTACCCCCATAGCGAGCTCCTGAAGGAGGAATTTTAACTGGCAAAACTCGGAACTCCATCCAAACATAGCCGAAACCATCCTGGGTGGTTCAGAGGCGGCTGCCTCCCAGACAAGCCCATAGCCCCACAGAAACGCCTGGTCCTTCGCCTGCCAGAGCTCAGGCTTTTTGGTTGAAGCCGGAGACAGGCTCAGCTCAGAGTGTGTCCTGGTTCATCCTGAGCACAGAGTTGGTGCTGTGTGTGTGACAGACCAGCGGAGTGGGTCTCTGCATGTCCTGTGGCTGGCCCTTGGCTCCCAGCCTCGAGTCCTACCCTTGGGCCAGGTCAGAGCAAGTTCAGCAGCAGGCCCGGCTCAGACACCACCCAGGCTCACGAGGTGGCTTTGTGGGGAGCAAATGAGATTGTTTTGTTTTATTTCCCTTGTAAAGTTGCTTGTCGTTAATTTAAAATTTTTAGTTCATTTCTGAATTAACATTCGGTAAAACTGCTATTTTTTGGTGTACGGTTCTATGAATTTAACACATTTACAGATTCATGTAGCAACACTGTGGACACAGAACAGTTACATCACCCCCAGAACTCCTTTCGTAGTCGCACTCCCCCAGCGCAGCCCCGGCAGCTCTCCTGTGCTTTTGTCTTTTGTGGAGGAAATCACGCAGCTGGCAGCACTTGGAGACCAGCTCCTCCCGCTGGGTGCGTCGGACCCGCCGAGCCGAGCCGACCGTGTGTCCACAGCTCCCTCCTCGGCGGTGCTGGGGAGGGTTCTGTGCGGAGGCACCTGTGCCACTGAAGCATATTTGGGTTGTTTCCAGGGTGGGATGATTGTTGAGTAGAGCTGTTTGTGCATTTACGTTGTAGGTTTCTGTGTGAAGATAAGCTTTCATTTCTCTTGGGTAAACACCCAGAAGTGCGATTGCTGAGTCGTGTGGGAAAAGCACATGCTCAGCTTTACAAGAAAACACCAAAGGCTGGCCCTGCACTCCTGCTGGTCAGGGGTGAGAGCGCCCGGCGGTCAGGGGTGAGAGCGCCCGACGGCCAGGGGTGAGAGCGCCCGGCGGTCAGGGGTGAGAGCGCCCGGCGGCCAGGGGTGAGAGCGCCTGATGCTCCGTGTTCTCGCGGGCACTCAGCATTTTCCGTGCTTACATTTCAGCCACCTGGAATGAGTGAAAAGCGTTTCATCGTGGCTGTTTTGCATCTCCCTAGTGGCTAATAGAAGCATCTTTCACGTGCTGATTTCCCATCCGTGTCCCTTACTTGGTGAGGCATCTGTTCAAGTCCTTCCTCAATTTGTAATCGGATTATTTGGTGTTTTTACTGTTGGAGTTTGAGAGTTCTTTATGTATTCTAGATACAATTCCTCTGTCAGATATGCGATTCACAAATATTTTCTCCAACTCTGTGTCTTGTGTTTTAATTCTCTCCACAGTGACTTTTGCAGCATTCATGAAGATTTTCGGTTTTCTTTTCAAAGTTTTATAAGCCACTATATTTAAAATTTTAATTTAAAAACTGTAAACCTATTATAGTTTTTAAATTAAACGGTAAACCTATTATGTAGATTTTCTGTTTAAACCTGTGATTCCTTTTAAGTTAATTATTATGTAAGGCGTGAGGTTTGGGTCAAGGCATTCCTTTCCTTAAAATTCCCAAACAGCTTTTCATTTATCTTAGACAGAAGTCTTGACCTGCAGGGTCAGGCTCCTCTGCTCTCTGAGCTCCTCCTCCCCACGCAGTGCCAGCCCCTTGACTATTCTCACCATTCAGGCCTTGGCCTCCATACCCGCTTGGCACCCACCAAGAGGGTCCGGGGATCCCTCCACAGGGCAGCCTTCTGTCTATGGCGTGAAGCGGGAGCGGTGGCCAGGGAGAGCCAGGCTGGGACCCAATCTCTGCTTTAGGCTGTCATTTTGCCAGAGTTGGTGTTGGATTGAGGGACATGGAGGGAGGAAAGGGGGTCAGTTAGGGGCAAGTTTCCTCGTGCGGGTAACCAGCTGAGGGCTCGACGGGAGAGGAGAGACAAGGAGGGCAGAGCTCAGGGGAGCTGGCCTGACGAGGCGACCAGAATGTGATCACTGGATCCCTGACTGGAGGCCCAGGTGTGGCCCCAGTCTGGACAGTTATAACCACCGTGGGGAAGCTTCAGAAACCAAGAATACTGTCTGGGAAGCTGATCTGCAGAGAGAATGGGGCAGACGGAGGTGCGGTGGGGGAGAGAGACAAAGGAGAGGAGGGTAAAAGCCTGTTGCTGGTCCCACTACGTTGGGCTTGTCAGCCTGGCTTCTTCTTGTCTCATCCGTAAAATGGGCTGATGTCGCCCGTCATGGTTGGGAGGCGCAGGGAAGCGTTGTGCTGCGTGCTCGGCCCGGCTGACCCAGCAGCTCTCCGGCCTCGGGGACTCTGCAGACAGGTGTGAGCAGGTGAGGTGCTGGACCAGGGAAGGGCGGGGGGAGGACATGGCCGAGGGGAGCTCTGTGAGCTGAGCTGCCTGCTTTGAGGGGGCCCTTAAGGCCCAGGACTGAGCCCTGGAGGGACAGGCTTCCTTCCTCCTGTTGGGGCTCAGAAAACAACGCCCCAAAACGAAGGCCTCAGCAGCGGCCTCGGAAGCAAACGTTTTCTCTGACCTTCTCCTGCCCTCCTGCCTCTCGGTCTCATTCTCCCCCACGGCACCGTAGAAACCAGACTGTTTTTCCCCAAGGCCAGTCGTAGAAACCAGAACCCCTTCTCCCCAAAGCTGGTCATAAAACCTAAAAATATTACTCAGTTTTCCATCTGCATTTCTAAATGAGAACTGACTACAAAGAAACGATCTGACAGACCCTGTTTGACTACAGGTCACAAGACTCCCACTCCAGAGAGGGCCCTGCCCCACGCCCAGAGAAAAAAATGCTCAAAGAGGCCAAAAAAAATCTAGACAGACCTTGCTGGGTTCCCACTCAGTCTGTTAATATTAGATCAAGTCCTTTTTGTCCAATCCTTTTTCTAGAGGACTGTTCATACCTTTTTAAACCTAAACATAAAAATGGACAATTTCCCCCATCTTTGGGTCTTTGCTTTAAAGGCTCTCATATATACACACTAAATAAATTTGCATGCCTTTTCTCCTATTGATCGATCTGTCTCACGTAGTGATTTTCACACTCCCCGCGGCAGGCACAGTGGGCCTGGGGTGCAGTTGTGGCCACTCGGACCCTCCTCGGAGCTGGTTTAGCTGTGCTATGTGCTTGTGGGAATGGATTACCATGATTTCTGGGCTCTAATAAACTGTGCTTCAATCGGCTGTTGAGTTAACGAGAGGCCTCACTTCAGACCATAAACACCCTCCGTGTGGGACAGAAACACACATCGTCACAACCAGGAGGTCAGTCGGGTGGGGATCTGCTTTGCTTACAAGGTCCAGAAACCCAGCAGAAAACCCCAGAGGCCAGTCAGTGAAGAGTAACTTGTTTCAGCGACATTGCCACACACGTGACACAAGCCACACATTGCCAGCCTCCACCTTTAAAGTCAAGAACCTGAAGCTGGATAAAGCCAGCAAGCCGCGAAAAACACCTCCGCTGAGTTTGGTTGTGGCAGGGAAAGGGAAAGAGCCGTGAAGAAAGGAGAGGGGGACGGAGAGGGGCAGCTGCAGAGGGAGGCGGGGGAGGCTGGCTGGGCGAGGACACTGAAGAGGGGACACAGCCACTCTGGGAACAGCGGCCAGCGGCGGATCTGCCTGGAATCCTGTTCCCTCCTGTCCAGGACGGGCCTATCTCTGCAGACGGACACTTGTATGACCGTGTCACCCTTTCATCTGCGAATCGAAGGGGTGGTTATTCTTCTGGTCCTACTTTAGTTAACCCTTTGGCTAAGATACTCTGGGAGTAGCAGGAGGTCTTGGAGCTGGCGTGCCCCTCCCGGGGGTTGACTTGTGGGTTTATCAGCAGCAAGTGATAGGGTGAGTGCAGCCAAAATGAGTGGATAGGGGGAGGGGCTGGAGAACCACCACAGCTGATGCGCGCCAACGATGAGCTCTCCTGCTTGGTGCTGATGTGCCTCGGCCCCTAACCCCACTGGTGTCCAGATGAGGACCTTGAGGCTCAGAGAGGTTAGGTCAAGGTGAACACCAGCGTTGAGTTTCAGCCCCAGGTCTACCTGCTGCTGCCTCCGCATCGACTGAGTTGGCCCGGTCCATTGTGAGGGTGGGTAGAGCCAGGGCCAAGGTGGGGAGGCCAAGTTCCCATGCTGCAAAGATGGGTGGGACGGCACAGGGGCCAACCATCATCCCCAAAGACACAACTCCAAATGCCTCATCCTGAAATCCCAAAGAAGACATAACTCTTGAAAAAATAATGTCAATGTTATTTATTTACATTTTAAAAGGTATGTATTTGAGAAACAAAAACACAGCAGAACATTTCATAGGCCAACTTACACAATAAAATAGGCAGTGATAACACAGGTATTTTTGCATAAACCCTGAGGAAAGTAACAACGGTGGCATGGGTGTAGCAGTTACAAGAAGACCATAAAGAAATAAGTCAAAAGAGAAACAGATACATGTGTATCACCATGGTTACTAATTGTGTGCACCCAGCCCTCTAACTGTGGCCATCTGAAGCATTAGAGATGTTAGACTTTAGGGATATTGATCTTTAGGGATTTCAACATTGGAGATTATGGTTTGGGACTGTGTCTTTCAGGATTATGATCCAAACCCAGCTGGCCCTCCCCTACCTGCCCCAGGAATGTGGAGAGAGAACATTGCAGCCGTGGAGAACAATGCAGCAAAGCACAGCAGGGGAACCGGAAATGCTCAGCCTTTGACAGGGCACTTTTAGTTCTGGGGCCTTATCTTGAGAATATTCCAACATATACAAAAAGATTCATGCACAGAGATATTTACTTTAGCATTATTTTCCATAGGAAAAAAGTTGGAAACAATACATTTTATGTTCTGTAAAATGAAAGAACAGTTAAATAAATCATGACTCGAAGACGACTCCAGGGCTGTGCACCGAAGTTCAGGGACAGAATCAGCTGAAACTGTTCCACCTGCACCTCAGCTTCCTCTGCTGTGTGTCGGGAATCAGGCAGGGGCCCAGTGAGATCACCAAAGTGCAGGCCAACGTGCAGGGCACAGGTGGGCGCCAGGGCGGGGACGCTGCACAGCCCCATGCTCTCGCCGAAAACGTGCAGAACGATTCAGAAGAACACATTTCCATCAGTTAACAAAGAGCGACGGCCTCCAGTCATGAGTGACACGTGACCCTTTGCCTGAGTCTTTTTATATTTTTCCGTATGTTCCATATTTTCTACACCAAAATAAGCTACTTTCATAGCCACAAAAACTTAATGGAAAGAGGAGGAGGAGGACAGGGGTGGGGAGTAGTAGTCATGGGTTCAAGCCCTTCCTCTCTGCATGACTTGGATAACACAGTATATTCACACAGCTGTTTCCCCATCTATGAACTTCTCAGGGGCTTTTATTAGTTGATGTCCGAGACCTCTAGGGGCTCTCTTTATACCTCATGATATCAAATGCCCACCTTTCCAGCTCCTCTTGGCCTCCTGCCCTTCCTGGAGGGAGATGCACTCACTGTAGCCGCTGACTAGATGGAGACAGACTGGCTCCTTCAGTGGGGAGGCCAGCCTGCCTCTCTCCCCAGCCCAGTCCCACTGTGCTGGCCTCAGTGGTGGAGGCAGACATGGACCCTGGAGGAACCACTCCTCCCCAGTCGCCAACGTTTGTGGCACTGAGAAGCACCTGTGCTATGAGGGACAGTGATGGGGTTGGATACACAGGTGACCCTACACCCCCAGGCTTGGTTCTGGGCTAAACAGTGGGTGTGGATTTGGGCCTAGGCCTCAGAGAAGCCATCAGCTAGGGGGCAGGATGTTATTTAGGAATTCCAGGGCTTTCTGTATTCCAGATGTCCTGTACTGTGCATATGTGCATGTGTGTGTTTGCACATGGTGCGTGCATGCAAACACATGTGCGTGCGTGTATGTGTGTTTTTCTGGCTGGGGTTGCAATCGCACAGTTTAGAAGTCACTGCTCTGCAGATTCTGATGACCACCTCCCCTATTTCTCACCAAATTCCCGTTTCTTCTGTTTTTGTTCCACTGCAGAAAGCGTTCCGACAGGTCTCCTGCACTGGGGGGCAGTGGGTCCTGGTGTTCAGGTCTCTCTAGCCAGGGCCTGGAGCCCAATCCTGGTGGCTGGGGCACGGGCTGACTCCAGGTGGGCCAAAGGCACCCTATCCAACTCTTTAGAACGGCTTTTCTCTCCTCCCTATAAAACATATTTTTGTATTACAACACCACACCAGAAAAAACACCAATTGCCAGTGAAAGTAGAAAACAGGGTGTTTGTTAAAATGAAAACATTAGATCGTTGATTCATAATGAGAAGCAGTTTCATTACTTCCCAGGCCCTGTGGAAGGTGCAAATTGGTGTGTTAGTGGCTGTTTGCATCTTTTCAGTTCCTTTCGTCTTTTCTCCTTATCCTGCTGTTTATATGGTCTCTGCTTTAAGTCAAACATTGTGAGTGGATTGATGGATGTACACGTGTGTGTGAGCGTGTGTGCACAGATGCATGAGAACTGCAGACAGAGATGGGAGGTAACCAGGGGCACCACTGTTCTCTTCTTCCCAAACATTAATGTTAGGCTGTTTTGCTTCTGTTCTTGAGAGGGCACCCACCTTACTGCTTGGGAGCCTGGAAATAGCCCCACTGAAGCCGCTCTGAGGCCTGGGGCACCTTTTCCTGGTCGTGGCCAGCTGAGCTGTGCATGGTCCTATCCGTGGGATGTGCATGGAGCATCTGCTGGTAGCAGAGCCTCAGTTCCTCTCCTGCGTTCTCTTGCTGCAGGTGTTAGACCTGCTGCCCACCTGCGACCTGTTTACTGCCAGAGATAGACCTGTGGCCAGTGTGGAAAGCCAGATGCTTTGTCCGTACAGCCTGCGGGGCTCGGCCTTCCCAGGGTTGCCCACAGCTAGGCAGGGCCAGGACCCCCAAGTCTGGGAACCTATACCTTTCTCACCTCCCTTCCTAAAGGTGATTTTCCTTTGTGATCTCTCTCCCTGAATGATTAAACCACACTCTGAATAGAAAACTGTCTTGAAAACTGCTTTGCACGTACATCTGATGAGGTCCTCTGGAGGGCGGCCTCCACTCTCTAGCGGGCGAGGATCGTTCAGCCACCGTGGCTGTGTCACCGAGCTGCCAGACGCAGACTGTAGCCCTGGGCTCACCAGCATGCAAAGATATTTTATTCTTTTATTTATTCCACAAATATATATTTATATTATTTGTATTTAGAGACAGCGTATGTCTCTGTTGCTCAGGCTGGAGTGCAGTGGCCCCATCTCACTGCAGCCTCAAGCTCCTGGGCCGCAGTCCTCCTACCCTGTCCTCCCAAACAAAACATTTTTACCGAGCTCACTAGGAGGGTGCTGATTTTTAAAATCTAAGTTCTTATTTCTTTTTTCTTGATGCATAATCGATGTACATATTTTCAGGGTACATGTGATTGTTTAATACATTCATATAATTGTAAAAATCAAATCAGCATACTTGAATATCTATCACCTTAAATATTTGTCTTTGCTTTCTGCTAGAACCATTCCGAGTCTTCTCTTCTAGCTCTTTTGAAATACACGGTAGACAACTGTCAACTATGAGCTATGTAACACTAGGTCTTATTCCTTTTATCAAACCATATATTTGTACCTTTTAATCAACTTCTCTTTGTCCCCCTCTCCCCACTACCTTCCCGGCCTCTGGTAACCAGCAATCTACCCTCTATCTTCACGAGATCTACTTTTTCAGTAGGTGAGTGAGAACGTTCAGTGTTCGTCCTTCTGTGCTTGGCTTATCTCACTTAACAGAATGATCCCTGGTTCCATCCATTGTGCAAATAACAGGCTGTCATTCCTCCGCATGGCGGGATAATATTGCACTGTGCATACGTACCACGTTCTGTGTGTCCACCGTCTGCTGCTGAACCCATAGGCTGATTCCGTATTTTGTTATTGTGAACAGTGCCGCAGTAAACAAGGGAGTGCAGATGTCTTTTCAATATATTGATTTTGTTTCCTTTGACTATATGCCCAGTTAGTGAAATTCCTGGATCATACAGTAGTTTTCCTTTTTTTTTTTTTTTTTTTTTTTTGAGACAGAATGTCACTCTGTCGCTAGGCTGGTGTGCAGCAGCGTGATCTTAGCTCACTGCAAGCTCCGCCTCCCGGGTTCCTGGGTTTAAGCGATACCCCTGCCTCATCCTCCCAAGTAGCTGGGACTACAGGTGCCCACCACCATGCCCAGCTAATTTTTTGTATTTTACTAGAGACGGGGTTTCACCGTGTTAGCCAGGATGGTCTCGATCTCCTGACCTTGTGATCTACTCGCCTCGGCCTCCCAAAGTGCTGGGATTACAGGCATGAGCCACCGCGCCCGGCCTACTTTTATTATTTTTGTTTGTTTGTTTGTTTGTTTGTTTTTGAGGTAGAGTCTCGCTCTGGTGCCCAGGCTGGAGTGCAGTGGCCGGATCTCGGCTCACCACAAGCTCCGCCTCCCGGGTTCACGCCATTCTCCTGCCTCAGCCTCCCGAGTAGCTGGGACTACAGGGGCCCGCCACCATGCCCAGCTAAGTTTTTGTATTTTTAGTAGAGACAGGGTTTCACCGTGTTGGCCAGGCTGGTCTCAAACTCCTGACCTTGTGATCCGCCTGCCTCGGCCTCCCAAAGTGCTGGGACCACAGGTGTTAGCCACCATGCCGGGCCCCTTTTAGTTTTTTGAGGAGCCTCCATCTGTTCTCCATAGTGGTGGTGCTAATTGACATTCCCACAACAGTGTGTGCGGGTCCCCTTTCTCTACATCCTCGCCAGCATCCCTTATTGCCCATCTTTTTGATGAAAGCCATTTTAACTGAGGTGAGATAATACCTCATCGTAGTTTTTTGATTTGCATTTCTCTGATGATTAGTGATGCTGAGCATTTTTTCATATACCTGCCGGTCATTTGTCCATCTTCTTTTGAGAAATGTCTACTCAGGTCTTTTGCCCATTTTTAAATTGGATTAATGGTTTGCTCTCGTTTGAGCTCCTGGTTATGAATCCCTTGTTAGGTGGGAAGTTTGCAAATATTTTCTCCCATTCTGTGGGTTGTCTCTTCAGTCTGCTGACTATTTCCTTTGATGTGCAGAGGGTTCTTAGCTTGGTGTGATTTCACTTGTCTATTCTTGCCTTGGTTGCCTGTGCTTTCGGGGTCCTATCCAAAAAGCCTTTTCCCAGAACGATGTCCTGGAGCACTTCCCTGATGTCTTCTTCCAGTCGTTTTACAGTTTCAGGTCTCAGTTTTACTTTAATGCATTTGATTTGATGTCTGTGTATCGTAAGGGGGACGGGAGGGTCTAGTTTCGTTCCTCTGCGTGTCGTTACCTGGTCTCCCCTGCACCACTTATGAAAGAGACTGTCTTTCCCCCACACGTTCTTGGTCGTTTTGTTGAAGATGAGCTGGCTGTAAATGTGTGATTTATATCTGGGTTCTCTATTCTGTTCCACTGGACTGTGTGTCTGTTTTACGCCATCACCAGGCTGATTTGGTTACTATAGCTTTGTAGTAAATTCTGGAGTCAGGTAGTGCGGTGCCCCTGGCTGAATCCTTGTATCTTATGGACAATTATGGACACAACCGTGTTTGTCATCTTTCCACCTCTGTGTAACTCAGGGCTGCCTACTCGGTGATTCGGATTTCTAGAATGTGGCCTCGTGTCCCGAAGGCAATGTTCGTGGTCCTCGCTTCAGATTCCTGTGTGACTCCCTCCTGTGAATGTGGCTGCCGCACGCACCTTCCGCACACGCTGGCTGCCCGCACGCCCCTTCCGCACACAGGCCACCCGCAGTTTCAGGGAGGAGGTTTGACATCATCAGATCACTGGAGTTTGTTAGCAGCTGCTGCTATTCTTGCTTTGAAAATACAGATTGGAAGGAGTTTCGTTTCAGTATCCTCAGCTGTAGGATTTTTTAATAAATGTGCTATATGACAAATATATCATTTTGTCACTGGAGATTAGACCTGGAGTTTTCAATAACTAGATTTTTAGGTTGCTTGTGTTACAGGTCCAATATGTATCCACAGCCTTATTCTAAAAGTGGATGTAGTAATAATTCACTACAAATTTGCTAGTATAGTGATTGATAATGGTTATGTCTACATTCCTTTTCCACTGGAAAATGTGAACTGGGAGGGTCTGCGTGTCAAACATCTTTGCCTCCCGAGACGATTCTCCAGTAAGTGCTGAGAGCAGAGGCTTGGAGTGTCCAGAATGAGATCCAACAAGAACTGAGCTGAGGCAGCCTCAAGAGGAGTGGAGTGCTGTGCCTTAGCACACCCAGTTCCCGTGGGTTCCTGATTTCTGTTCCAGAGGCAGGAGATCTGGCCCTCAACCTGATTTTTCTTTGCCCATAGAACTCATATCAGAGGTGATATTTCCACATTTGTCTACAGTTAAGAAGACATGCCTGGCATTTAAAGCCTTTGGCTATGGTCCGTGGAAGTCTGTTGGCTGAAGTCGTGCCACATGTGCCTGCTGCTGTGACCCTGAGGATATCTGTCCATGGGGCTCAGTCCTCACTTTGAGTTTCATTCATACATTTGTGGCCCTCTTGGGCCAGACACATGACTAGAACCAAAGTTACAGAGTCCAAGGGACCCCATCTGAGAGCCCCAAACAGGCAGGACAACACAGCGAGGTGTCTGAGCACTCGTTCATGCCAGACTAGAGCTGAGCAGTCTCTCTTATGCCCTTCTCAAAGAGGATTACTCACCAGACACTTGTTCGAAATGGCAAGAAACACTATTCAAGACTATTGCAATAGGTTGGGTGTGGTGGCTCATGCCTGTAATCCCAGCACCTGTGGAAGCCCAGGTGGGAGGATCACTTGAAGCCAGGACTTCAAAACCAGCCTGGGCAACAAAGCAGGACCCCATCTCTACAATGTTTTAAAAAATTATTTGGTGCAGTGGCACGCACCTGTAGTCCCAACTACGCAGGAGGCTGAGGTGGGAGGATCCTTTGAGCCCAGGAGTTTGAGGCTGCTGTGAGCTGTGATTGTGCTACTGCACTCCAGCCTGGTTGACAGAGCAAGGCCCTGTCTCTTAAGAAAAAAAAAAGCTATTGCAATAGGAGAGAGAGAGACTGAATTCAACTCTCGATACGACAGAGACAAGTGGGGATGGCCAATGAGCAGGGTGAGGGAGATGATGAAAAGTTGCCAGAGGAACTTGGTTAGATAGCAAGGGTGGGAAGATTCTCACGAAAGGACCTTAGCAGGATTCCTTGCGAGCACTGAGCTCAGCAGGCCAAGGATGAGGCTTTATCACGGAGAAGGCTCAAAGGAGCCTGAGTGGAGTTTGGTCAAGGAGAGTGTCTTTGTCATCCTAGAAATGACTCATTTTATAGGTAATTAAGTAGGGGGTTCAGACAGGTCAAAGAACTTGCCAGAAAGAGGAAATTGTGTCCATGTGGCTGGTGGCTCACACCGGTAACTGACAGTGACTTACTCTTAGAAACTCAGAGTGTGCGTGTCTCTTTGAATCCGTGTGTGTGTGTGCACGCGTGTCCCTCAGTCTCTTCTGAATTTCTCTCCCGATCCCTGTCTCTCTCTCTCTCTTTCCTTGGGTCGGTGTTTCCCTCCTGCTGGCCTTTGGCCAGCTATTTCTGGAAGTGTCAGCTGCTCTGTCGTCCTGCCCCTGTCGACCCCTGTTTCTGACTCCCTTTTTTTCCCTTATAAAACCCTCAATGCAAGTCCCACTGTCTCTGTAACTGGCCACTGCCCATAACAAATCTTTTGCTTAGGTTGTGTTTCTTTGTAGGATAGATGATGTTCTGTGTGCTTGGTTTTTACAAGATGAGCACAATACCTATGTTTCTTCTTTATTAAAAAAAAGAAAAAGCCAACCGCAAGATTAATGTCTCGTCAGGGACTGTGCCGCGCTGGAGCCTCTCCACAGGCAGCCCGAAGGAAAGTGGAGGGAGCTGCCCCTTTCCGTGGCCGGGGTGCCCACCCCAACCAGGCTGCCTCTGCCACCCAAGACACAGGTTCTCAGACAATAAGTTACGGGGATTGTTTCCAGAGACCACACCCGAAGCTGTCCACCCCCCAGAGGGAAGGCCCTGGTTAATGGCCGACGAATTTCTCCCTGAGGCCCTGAAACTGCCTACTCAGAACCAAGCCAGTTTTTCCTGCCTGTCCTGTTTGGGCAGCCAGAGGAGGCAGCTAGAAACCCATTATGCAGGGGATGGGGGTAAGTGGAGGAGGGAGAGGTGGGGGGAGGAGTGGGGAGAAGGAGGGACACAGGGGACCCCAGGCTTTGGCTACGAAGGGGTCTGCCTTTCTACACTATTCCGGGACACTGATGTCCACCACTGCCGCCTGGGCACGGGGAAGAGACTCTGCCCGGTGGGAGCAGACAAGAGGTTTGAGGATCTCAGCTCATTCTCTTCAGTGTGTGCCTGGGAGAAGGTGCAGGTACAGCCAGTGGGGTAGGATTGAAAAAAGGGACCCGAGAGTTTGGAGACAGTCGCCCACAGTGCACCAGCTCTCTGTGTGTCACAATCTTGCCTGTCAGGGACCACGATCCCACTTCACAGTTAGCAAATAGCAGCTCAGGGACATTCAGCAACTCGTCCAGCATCCCACCAGACAGTTACACCTTCAGGGTTGTCTGTGTCTGTTAAAGTCAAGTCTAGTTTCGGGTCTCAGAGCACCTTCCTAAAGCTGCCGTAAACCAAAAACGAAATTCTAAGCCCTACAGCCGATTGAATGGACCCCGCCTCTGGGCCAAGGGGATTCCAAAGAAACCTGGAAAACTAGTTCAGGCCATGATGAGAAGGAGTGGGGGCTGGACAGGCCTCATTATACCCTCCTCCCTTCTTCAGAATTTGGGCACAACTGACCAGAAATGACATTAAAACAGAGATCTTAAGACTGACAAGGCACTCTGTAGCAATAAGACACCAAATTCCAACCTGACGCCAGAGTATAGCATCACATGACAGATAGAAGGCCGTGAAATCAATATTTTACCTCAAAATATATTTCTTTGACATATTTTGAAATGGCCCTGCCAAGCTGTCTCTTGTGGGGGACATTTACATTCTATAGAGAACCGCCTTCCCTTTCCAGGTCTTCTTCTGATCCTGAAGAAACTGGCTGAGAGTCTGGCACCTGCTATAGGTCTGAACAGGAAACATTTGCCATGTATTGTCTCTAAGGGTGGCCACCTATGAGACTTCATCTACGTAGTAAGAACCGTGGTCTCCACGGTCTCTTATCTTAACCCAGACATGCCTTTCTATTGACAGCAGGTCTGTAGATAAAAATTCTTTCAACCAACTGACAATTAGAAAATCTTTGACACTGTCTATGACCTGGAAGCCCCATTATTTTGAATTGTCCTCTTTCCAGACCAAACCAGTGCATGACTCCTGGGTACTGACTGTGGTCTTACGTCTCCCTAAGGTGTATAAACCAAGCTGCAGCCTGACTACGTTGTACACATGTTCTCAGGACCTCCTGAAGCGGCGTCACAGGCGTTAATCCAAGAACACAACCAAGGTGAGTCTCAATCATTTTAAGAAATCTGTTTGCCAAGGTTAAGGACACACCTGAGGAAAGAACACAAAACCACAGGAAAAACTGTGGTCCGTGCTTTTCCCAGAGATGGTCTGGGGAGCTCAGTAGTTAAAGGGGAAAATGTGGGTATTGGGGAAAGGGGAAGAAATGGAAGAAATGGGTAAATCAGAGGCAAGTGGTGCATTCTTTTGTCTTTGGTCAGCGTTCACTGAATACACATTTTACGTGCGATGGAGGTGGAGGCAGGGATGTAGCTTTTTTATCTTTGTGTAATATCTATCTTATTTGGGAACCAAATAGGAAGCAGGTTTGTGTGAGCCAGTTCCCAACCTGACTTTTCCCTTTGGCTCAGTGAGTCTGGGGTCCCAGGATTTGTTTTCCTTTCACACAGGTCATGGTCCTCGCATTTGGCTCAGAATATTCAAAGTTTTTTTCCAGAGTTTGGCTTTTCCCTCAGCACTGGGAATTGTGATCCAAAGCTTTTCCTGACGAAGCACAAAGTTGGAGAAACAAAACGCAAACTAAACAACAATAATCAAACAGAACAGAGTTAATCTGCTGTAGCTCAAGAGAGGACACACCTGCCCCCACCCCCCGTCCCTGGGCCCGGGTTTGCCTTGCTGACTTCTGCTGCCACCTGGTGCCGCACAGAGAAACTGAGACGAATCCACACCAGGCTCCTTCAGCCTCAGCTTCACGTCACCTGTGTAATGTGGGAAAGCTTCCCTCTCAGGAAAATGCACACATCCAACTTTGTGAAGATGCCCTTGGGGGCGCTTCAAGGATCCTAGATAAAGAACCCCCTTTCCAGAACGTCCAAGAACCTAAGTGTTCGATCTGGAGTGGTGTCAGCATGACACTGATTTCCTGAGACCCGGGGTGATGCACTGGCCTCCCATCCTCTGAAGTCACCCAGAACTGGGATGTGCTCAGGTTACGAAGCTGTCTCGAGGTGGGAACACATTAATCCAAGAGCAGATCCCTGATTCTATAAAAATGTACTAGATGCAGTGGGGGCCTTTCAAATCAGCAGGGAAGGACACCCAGAGAAACAGAAGGATAAACGATATTGGGACTGGGATAAATGCTCAGCTTTGGCCCAAATCTTAGTGACTTAACACAAGCCTCACTTATTTGCTCACCATTCTGTGACTGGACCATTTGGTTTGGCTCACAGGGCAGTGACTGCGCTTGTCTTACCTGAGCAGACCTGCATGTCTGCGGTTAACTGGGATGGCAGAGACAGACCGACTGCCTTCCTCCAGAGCGACTGCCTTCCTCCAGAGCGACTGCCTTCCTCCAGAGCGACTGTCTTCCTCCAGACCGACTGCCTTCCTCCAGACCGACTGCCTTCCTCCAGAGCGACTGCCTTCCTCCAGACTGACTGTCTTCCTCCAGAGCGACTGTCTTCCTCCAGAGCGACTGTCTTCCTCCAGAGTGACTGTCTTCCTCCAGGAGGCAGCAGGTTGGCTCTGGCTCCTTCGTGGGGCAGCTGGTCTCCAGGGCAGCAAGAGAGACCAAGCCCCAGTTCACATTCCACAGCCCCAGTTCACATTCCACAGCCCCAGTGCACATTCCACAGCCTCTGTGCACATCAGACTTGTTAATATCATTGGCCAATGCAAGTCACACGGCCAAGCCCAGATCAAGGAGTGGAAAGATGGACCGTATCTCCTCCTGGGATAGGAGGCAAAGGAGGTAGGAGCGATATGTGGCCACTTACGTTTGCAATCTACCATGCTTAGCACTTTGAGAAAAGAATTAACTGAGAAACTTGTTTCAAATAGGGCATTCACTAAAATGAAGCCCCAATTGAAGTAAAACGCGTATATAAAAAATGAAACTGACAGATTTTAAGGACAGTATTGGCAAATATTTCTGTGCTCCTGGAGGAGAAGACCCTTATTGGCATGACATGTCAGAAACCACAATGGAAGAATTATTTTAACTTGCATTCATAAAAATTAAAATTATTCCTTAAAACCATGGTGAATGAAATTAAAAGTCAAAATGTAAGCTAGAAAATTATTTACAACATATGTGTCGGGAAGAGACAATACCCTTCAGACTTGAGAGTTTACATCAGAAAGGAAACAGCAAATGACATGATCCGAACTTGATAAAGGACATGAAAAATAGCCAGCACTTGGTAGGTTTTCTGAATGAATAAGTAGCCAACAGCACATGAAAATGTGTTTAATCCATTTGTAAGCAGAGAAATGCAAATTAAAACAGTAAAGTGTCATTGTCACTTCCTGAATTGGCAAAGGGTTTTATGTATTTTACTGACAGTGCTCAGTATTAGCAGTAAACAACAAATGGTGAGTAAATACGAGCTTCAGAACCTCAGGGAAATGATCTCCTCATTTCATCCTGTAGATTCCTTCCGACGTCCAGTGTCTGCTGAGCACCTACTTTGTGCCAGGCACAGCCTAAGCCTGAAGGTGCAGTCTCCACCAAGAAGGTGATATTTGCACAAAGACCTGAAAGGCTGGAGTGAACTGTGTGATACTTGTGGGTACCCTCCAGGCAGAGAGGCAGCAATGTGGGTCCCAAGGTGGGACCACATCAGACACGTTCAAGGGCTAGCTGAGGGCGAGGTGGGGAGGAGATCAGAGGCGATGGGGGCTGGCTCTGCCGGCCAACACAAGCACTCCGGGTTTTCCTCCAAATGCTGTGAGAGCAGAGGAGTAACCTGGTCTGACTTGGGTGTGAGCAGATCTCTCTGGTTGTTGTTCTGGGAAAAACCGAGGTGCCCAAGTGAAAGCTGAGATCCGTTAGGAGGCTGCCGCAACAATTCAGGCAAAATGGGTGGCGGGGCTGGGGCACAGTGGAGAAGCAATCGGATTTCAGATGTTTGGAGTCCCCCAGTGATATTTCCTGGAGAAGGAGATGACTTCAATCTTCTGGCCTGAGTAGCTGAAAGCGTGAAGCTGTCCTTCGTGGAGCTGGGGAATCCAGAGAGAAGCGGGTTTGCAGAGAGTGTCAGGAGCTCAGTTTCAGCCGTGGATGTTCAAGGGGAGGTGCTGAGCAACAGATAGAGACACAAGCCTGTGGTCCCAGGAAAAGGTCTGGGGGTCACTAGCCCATGGATGGAGTCACAGGCTGCAAGGATCCCAGGAAAGTGAAGGTGGAAAGAGAAGAGCAGAGCACCAGGACGGACCGTGGAGCACCCTGGAGTTGAGAGCTAGTGGCCTCCAGTCAGAGCTGGGTCAGGGCCACTGTGAGTGAGCTGGGTCTGCTGTCGGGGATGGTTTATCTGCTTCTCACTTTACTGGTACTATGAGGCAGCTCCTGCTGTCTTCCAATTTGGTGTTTGTAAACTGAGGCATGAAAAGCAGGTGACAAGGATACCAGGAAGTGCACAGGTCTGAGTGGAGGATGGGGCTGTCTCCAGGGGAGCGCTTTGTGCCTTTGCCTCCACATACCTCCGCTTTCCTCCCCAGAGCCTCCATAACCCTGGCCATGGGGCACAACAGATCGCTACTGAGGTTTGGGAAGCAGGTAGGAGTGCTGGGGTCCTGAACCTCCTTGCTGGACCTGAAGGTTTCTGGCCCTTTCCCTTCTGACTTGCAGCAGGGAAACCGAGCAGAGGGGACCCTGCAGGGGCCTTCTGAGTGTTCATGTAAGTTATTCATTTGTTCTGTCATGTATTTTATCATTACAGGCATGCATGGTCATAATTTTTCTGTCTTTTCTAGATGAGAAGCTGAGGTTGAGAGAAGTTACCTAATGGGCCACAGTCACACAGCTGGGAAGTGCAGAACCAATATCCACCTCACATTCGAAGGTCTTTTCTGAACCCCATCTGCCCGACCCTAGTTATGGGTGAGGGCAGATCCGCGAATGGCAGAGCAGAATCAGTTTCCAGGGCTGAGGAGTGTGCGTTCGGGTGGAGGGTGGGGTTGGAGGGTGTGGTGGCTCCTGGATCCCCTGCATGTCGGAGCTTGCAGAGGAAGGGCCCCCAGTGCGAGTGCACAGCTAGCCCTGGCCTTATGTCCCTGCTTGGGGAGAGGCTGTGCAGAAGAGGATGACACCAGCAGGAGGTATCCCTGGAGAGGGGCTGTTTGGAAGGAGGGTGACAACTGAAAATCAGGGCCCATGGGCATCCCTGCTTGTTTTGGAGCCATGGACACTCAAATTATGTTATAAGGCTGTTGAAGAAAAAAATGTCCACAGGACCAAGAGGGCCTGGAAGACCCCAGCTCTCCCACTGGTGTTTGCTTCTCTGCCATCAGGGTCAGGAGGCCATGCCAAGCATTGCCAGTTGCAGAGTCCGTGAGACAGGAGCACTGCCACCTCCTTGGGGCCTCTCCCAACACCGCCACATATTGGCCGTATATCTGCAGCACAGTGGACAGTGACCTCAGTGGCCTGCCTCTGCACACAGCCAGCATGTAGCTGGCTCCTTTCTTCTCCCACTTGCATGCCTCCAAGCCTTCAAAACAAACTCATCTCCATGTTCTGTGAATTACCAATTTTTTTTAAAAATGAAAAAAATAAACACACTCATCTCTGAAGGTCACACAATTTTTAAGTATCTTGTTTCTCCTAAAATTGCCATACTACCTTTAGCTACCTCATTAAAATTCTAGTAGACATTTTTGTGGACATCAGCAAATTAATTATAAAATTTATATGGAAATGCAAAGGGTTTGGGTTTGGGTTCGGGTTCAGGTTTGGGTTAGAGTTCGGGTAAGGGCTAGGGCTAGGGCTAGGGCTAGGGTTAGGGTGAAGGTTTTAGGGTTAGGGTTAGGGTGAAGGTTTTAGGGTTAGGCTTAGGGTTTGGGTAAGGGCTAGGGCTAGGGCTAGGGCTAGGGTTAGGGTTAGGGTGAAGGTTTTAGGGTTAGGGTTAGGGTGAAGGTTTTAGGGTTAGGGTTAGGGTGAAGGTTTTAGGGTTAGGGTTAGGGTGAAGATTTTAGGGTTAGGGTTAGGGTGAAGGTATTAGGGTTTGGGTTCGGGTTCGTGTAAGGGCTAGGGGTAGGGGATATGTCTAGGGCTAGGGGCTAGGGCAATTGCAAATTCGGCTGCTCAGGGTATAGTGTTGTGTTTGTTAGCTTTCAGCAATGCTAATCCCGAGTGCCAGGCTGCTCTGTGATCTTTTAGAGGGAAAGCACATTTAGTTGATTATATTAAGGCCTGTGATGGTATCAGAGGTAATCTGCATAAAGCTACTTTGTTGGCACTGGCAATGGCAGGACTGAGAGTGGATAAAGGAAATACTCTGTTTCCTGGAGCTTATTTTAACTGTGGGAAGCATGGTCATACTAAAACAGAATGTAGAAAAAATCAGTGAGTCAGCCCACCAGATAGGGGAAAAAAGAAAACTGCTGATCCTGAAATATGTCCAAAATGTAAAAAAGGAAAACATTGGGCTAATCAGTGTCACTCTAAATTTGATAAAGATGGGAACCCGATTTCGGGAAATGCTGTGGGGACCATCCCAGGCCCCGTTCCAAACCAGGGCATTTCCAGCTCAGGCCATTCCCTCCTCCCTGTACAATGTCTGTCCCCCACCACAGCCGGGAGCACCGCAGTAGATTTATGCTGTACACAAGCTCTGAGCCTTCTGCCTGGGGAACTCCTGCAAAAAGTTCCAATAGGGGTCTGTGGACCCTTGTGACTGGGGATGATAGGATTACTTCTAGGAAGGTCTAGTTTAAATTTAAAAGGAGTACAAATACATACAGGAGTCATTGATTTAGATTACAACGGAGGAATTCGAACTGTTATATCTACATCTGTTCCCTGGAAAGCAGAGCCAGGAGAGCGTATAGCACAACTCCTGATTATGCCATATGTGGAAATGGGGAAAAGTGAAATTAAATGAACAGGAGGATTTGGAAGCACAAATAAACAAGGCACAGCAGCTTATTGGGTGAATCAAATTACTGATAAACATCCTACCTGTGAAATAACTATTCCGGGAAAGAAATTTAAAGGTGTGGTAGATACAGGAGCAGACATTTTAATCATTTCTCTGTAACACTGGTGATCCACATGGCCAATTCAATTTAACATAGTTTAATTTAACATAGTTGGAGTTGGTAAATCCCCTCAAGTATATCAAAGCAGTTGTTTTGCATTGTAAAGGCTCTGATGTACAACTTGGGACTATTCAGCCAATTATAACTTCTATACCTATAAATTTATGGGGGAGAGACTTATTACAACAATGGGGAGTACAAGTTCTAATTCCAGAACAATTATACAGCCCCCAAAATCAACACATGATGCATTATGTCCCTGGTATGGGACTAGGAAAAATTTTGCAAGGTTTGAAAGAACTGCTTAAGTGGAAAGACAAAGTTCCCGCCGAGGTTTAGGATATCATTTTTGATGGTGGCCATCATTAAGCCTCCAGAACCTATACCTTTAAAATGCTATCCAAATTGGCTAGAACAATGGCCACTGAGTAAAGAGAAACTGCAGGCTTTAGAGGACTTGGTTACTAAACAATTCTCGATAATCATTTTCCTAAAATGAAACTGTTTCAATTGTTGAAATTAACAAATTGGATTCTCACTAAAATAACTAAATTTAAACCAATTGAAGGTGTGAGAATGTTTTTTACAGATGGGTCTAGTAATGGTAAAGCTTCTTATTCTGGCTCAAAATGTAAAGGTTTTCAGATGCCCTATACTTCAGCTCAAAAAGCAGAGCTTATAGCTGTAATTGAGGTATTGAATGCTTTTGATATGCCTATTAATGTGGTTTCTGTTCTTCATATGTGGTTCATTCCACAGAATTAAATGAAAATGCTCAGTTACAATTTCATACAGATGAACAACTGATGACTTTATTTATCCAATTGCAAACAGCAGTTAGGAGTAGAATGCCCCCTTTTTACATCACTCACATTAGGGCTCATACACCTCTTCTAGGACCTTTGACTGCAGGGAATCAAATGGCTGATCGCCTAGTTGCTACTGCCATATCTAATGCTAGACAGTTTCACAATTTAACCCATGTTAACACCTCTGGTCTCAAATGCAGATGCAGCATTACCTGGAAAGAAGCTAAAGTTGGGTGGTTCCAAGATGGCCGAATAGGAACAGCTCCAGGCTACAACTCCCAGTGTGAGCGACACAGAAGACAGGTGATTTCTGCATTTCCAACTGAGGTACCGGGTTCATCTCACTGGGGCACATTGGACAGTGGGTGCTGGACAGTGGGTGCAGCCCACTGAGCGAGAGCCAAAGCAGGGTGAGGCATTGCCTCACCCAGGAAGTGCAAGGGGTAAGGGAATTCCCTTTCCTAGCCAAGGGAAACCCTGACACACAACACCTGGAAATTGGGGTCACTCCCACCCTAATACTGTGCTTTTCCAAGGGTCTTAGCAAACTGCACACTAGGAGATTGTATCCTGCACCTATCTTGGAGGGTTCCATGCCCATGGAGCTTCACTCATTGCTAGCACAGCAGTCTGAGATCTAACTGCAAGGCGGCAGCGAGGCTGGGGGAGGGGTGCCCACTATTGCTGAGGCTTGAGTAGGTAAAAAAAGCGACCGGGAAGCTCGAACTGGGTGGAGCCCACTGCAGCTTAAGGAGGCCTGTCTGCCTCTGTAGACTCCACCTCTGGGGACAGGGCATAGCCAAACAAAAGTCTGCAGAAACCTCTGCAGATTTAAATGTCCCTGTCTGACAGCTTTGAAGAGAGTAGTGGTTCTCCCAGCACGGAGTTTGAGATCTGAGAACGGACAGACAGCTTCCTCAAGTGGGTCCCTGACCCCTGAGAAGCCTAACTGGGAGGCACCCCCCCAGTAGGGGCCGACTGACTCCTCACACAGCCAGGTGCCCCTCTGAGATGAAGCTTCCAGAGGAACGATCAGGAAGCAACATTTGCTGTTCAGCAATATTCACCATTCTGCAGCCTCTGCAGCTGATACCTAGGCAAACAGGGTCTGGAGTGGACCTCCAGCAAACTCCAACAGACCTGCAGCTGAGGATCCTGACTGTTAGAAGGAAAACTGACAAACAGAAAGGACATCCACACCAAAGCCCCATCTGTACATCACCATCATCAAAGACCAAAGGTAGATAAAACCACCAAGATGGGCGAAAAACAGAGCAGAAAAGTTGAAAATTCTAAAAATCAGAGCACCTCTTCCCCTCCAAAGGGACGCAGCTCCTCACCAGCAATGGAACAAAGCTGGATGGAGAATGACTTTGATGAGTTGAGAGAAGAAGGCTTCAGATGATCAAACTTCTCCGAGCTAAAGGAGGAAGTTCGAACCCATCGCAAAGAAGCTAAAAACCTTGCAAAAAGATTAAATGAATGGCTAACTAGAATAACCAATGTAGAGAAGTCCTTAAATGACCTGATAGAGCTGAAAACCATGGCATGAGAACTACGTGACAAATGCACAAACTTCAGTAACCGATTTGATCAACTGGAAGAAAGGGTATCAGTGAGTGAAGATCAAATGAATGAAATGAAGCAAGAAGAGAAGTTTAGAGAAAAAAGAGTAAAAAGAAATGAACAAAGCCTCCAAGAGATATGGGACTATGGGAAAAGACCAAATCTATGTCTGATTGGTGTACCTGAAAGTGACGGGGAGAATGGAACCAAGTTGGAAAGCACTCTGCAGGATATTATCCAGGAGAACCTCCCCAACCTAGCAAGGTAGGCCAACATTCAAATTCAGGAAATATAGAGAACGCCACAAAGATACTCCTCAAGAAGAGCAACTCCAAGACACATAATTGTCAGATTCACCAAAGTTGAAATGAAGGAAAAAATGTTAAGGGCAGCCAGAGAGAAAGGTTGGCTTACCCACAAAGGGAAGCCCATCAGACTAACAGCGGATCTCTCAGCAGAAAGTCTACAAGCCAGAAGAGAGTGGGGGCCAATATTCATCATTCTTAAAGAAAAGAATTTTCAACCCAGAATTTCATATCCAGCCAAACTAAGTTTCATAAGTGAAGGAGAAATAAAATCCTTTACAGACAAGCAAATGTTGAGAGATTTTATCACCACCAGGCCTGCCCTACAAGAGCTCCTGAAGGAAGCACTAAACATGGAAAGGAAAAACTGGTACCAGCCACTGCAAAAACATGCCAAAACGTAAAGACCATCAATGCTAGGAAGAAACCATCAACTAATGAGCAAAACAACCAGCTAACATCATAATGACAGCATCAAATTCACACATAACAATATTAACCTTAAATGTAAATGGGCTAAATGCTCCAATTAAAAGACACAGACTGGAAAATTGGATAAAGTGTCACGACCCATCAGTGTGCTGTATTCAGGAGACCCATCTTACATGCAGAGACACACATAGGCTCAAAATAAAGGGATGGAGGAAGATCTACCAAGCAAAAGGAAAGCAAAAAAAGGCAGGGGTTGCAATCCAAGTCTCTGATAAAACAAACTTTAAACCAACAAAGATCAAAAAAGACAAGGCCATTACATAATGGTAAAAGGATCAATTCAACAAGAAGAGCTAACTATCCTAAATATATATGCACCCAATACAGGAGCACCCAGATTCATAATTCCTAAACAGTATAATTGTGAATTAGCAATGAACATATTTTTGAAAGTTCTTTAAGAGATTCAAGCAAGCACCCAGGTTTGAGAGCCATTGACACAAGGCAATCCTGTCACTCACAGATGAAGCTGTTAAGACATCCAGATCAGTCAGAGCTGACAGTCACTGCACACTGGCAGATGTGCCATGGGCACTGCTGGTTGTTATGACCACCATGCTTTCTCATTGGTCAATGGCCATCCTGTGTCCATAGTGATGGTTAGCGTCCATGATAAAAATTTCAAATACAATTATATTTTGCAGCTATAAGTAGAAAGATGAAAGATCTGATGAGAGTTCATTATACCACAACTGACAAGGATATCTGAGTTTTTTTTTCCTGTGGCATACAACATTTAAAATAATAACTGGAATTATGACTCATAACTCTATACCAGCACATAGCATGAATAAGGAGGACGTTGACAAATTTCCAGGAATTTTATATAATTTCTGAAAACATAACATTTTACCCATACAAATATAACAAAGGTTAGGTATCTCTTTTTATTTGTATATTTTGTATGGTTTTCCTTATAAAATATTACATCCTATTTTTCTTGCACAACATGCCCTATGTTTCTTTTTTTTTTTTTTTTTTTTTTTTTTTGAGACAGAGTCTTGGTCTGTCCCCCAGGCTGGAGTACGGTGACATGATCTTGGCTCACTGAAAGCTCCACCTCCCGGGTTCATACCATTCTCCTGCCTAAGTCTCCTGAGTAGCTGGGATATAGGCGCCTGCCACCATGCCCAGCTAATTTTTTGTATTTTTAGTGGAGACATGGTTTCACCATGTTAGCCAGGATGGTCTCGATGTCCTGACCTCATGATCCACCCACGTTGGCCTCCCAAAGTGCTGGGATTGTAGGCTTGAGCCACTGCACCTGGCCTGTTTCTAGTAGTTTTATTTACATATATTTTTAATACTTTCATTTTCCAGGGAAAACTAGGACATACACAGTTTTAAACTGTCATATGTTAGCATTCTGTAGTAGATTAGAAAATGTATGAGTATACCATCTCCCAACATTGGGATGTGTTTTCTCATAGTACAATTTCTCAGTGTGGTAGGCAAAAATATGTTTATTAACAGGTCAAAATATTTAGTGTCTTTGTAAAAATAAGAAGCCAAAAGTATATAAACTTGAATTACTTATGTTTAGTAATTAATGTTTTAGTATTGTATCTTATTTATAAATGATCTAGATATTTAATGGAAATATTTTACTTAGCTTAACTTCAAGGTTAAAAATTACCAAAAGTATTTTGGAAACTACTATTAGGCAGATTTACTGTAAAAAACTTATTATTGAAATAATGTTTTTCACTTTTCACAAGATGGTACCAAAAGTGAAGAAGGAAGCTCTTGCCCCTCCTAAAGCCGAAGCCAAAGCAAAGGCTTTAAAGGCCAAGAAGGCAGTGTTGAAATGTGTCCACAGCCGCCCCCCAAAAAGATGATCTGCACGTAACCCACCTTCCAGCATCCCAAGACACTGTGACTGCGGAGGAGCCCAGATATCCTGGGAAGAGCACCCCCCGGAGAAACAAGCTTGACCACCATGCTATAATCAAGTTTCCACTGACCACTGAGTTGGCCATAGAGAAGATAGAAGACAACAACATGCTTGTGTTCACTGTCGATGTTAAAGCCAACAAGCACCGGATTAAACAGACTGTGAAGAAGCTCTGGGACGTGGATGTGGCCACGGTCAACATCCTGATTCGGCCTGATGGAGAGAAGAAGGCATATGTTCAACTGGCTCCTGATTACGATGCTTGGATGTTGCCAACAAACTTGGAATCATCTAAACTGAGTCCAGCTGGCTGATTCTATATAGATGTATATCTTTTCACCATAAAAAAAGGA
Organism: Macaca mulatta; assembly: GCF_049350105.2. Lineage (NCBI taxonomy): Eukaryota > Metazoa > Chordata > Mammalia > Primates > Cercopithecidae > Macaca > Macaca mulatta. Next base: position 92,993,533 of record NC_133421.1, read on the forward strand.
AATAATGTTTTTCATAAGAATGATGACTTAAAATCTTAAAACTTATAGATTTGATTCTAATTATCTAGTAAGTATAATATTAGCTTCTTGTAAGCACTCAAGCAGAATAGAAATTTGTTTGTTGGCTGGGCATGGTGGCTCACGCCTGTAATCCCAGCATTTTGGGAGACCGAGGTGGGCGGATCATGAGGTCAGGAGATCAAGACCATCCTGGCTAACACTGTGGAACCCTGTCTCTACTAAAAATACAAAAAATATTAGCTGGGTGTGGTGGCAGGCACCTGTAGTCCCAGTTACTTGGGAGGCTGAGGCAGGAGAATGGTGTGAACCCAGGAGGCGGAGCTTGCAGTGAGCCAAGATCGCACCACTGCACCCCAGCCTGGGTGTGACAGAGAGAGACTACACCTCAAAAAAAAAAAAAAAAAAAAAAAAAAAAAAAAAAAAGAAACTTGTTTGTTTTTATTTAATAGTGATAACTCTGAAGACATAGTTGTTTTATTACACAAAAAATATTAAATTTATCTTATTTAACTAAGTTGTGTCCAAATTGCATTCACTTGAAAAACATTTGGATCAGTTGCTATATTTCTAGGAGTTTGGGGGATATTTATTTATAAATGATTATTTTTTTTTCAAGTCAAGTTAGAACAGAACACTTTTAGAGGATTTTATAAATGAATTTTGCAGTGCTATCCAGAGTTAAGAAAAATCACATATACAGAACATACATTAATAGACATACAAATATAAATCTCATAGCTTTCATCCTGAAATTTTAGTCATGAATCAGGCATAAATATTCTGATGGTTAATTTTAGACGTCTGCTTGATTGGATTGAGAGATACTAACATAGCTGGTAAAGCAGTTTCTGGGCATAAGTGTGAGGGTGTTTCTGGAAGACACTGAGTTAAGGAAGATCCACCCTGACCCAATGTGGATGGGCACTGATATGGTTTGGCTGTGTCCCCACCCAGATCTCATCTTGAATTGTAGTTGCTATAATCCCTACATGTTGGGGGAGGGACCCGGTGGGGGACGATTGAATCATGGTGGTGGTTACTGCCATGCTGTTCTCATGATAGTGAGTGAGTTCTCATGATCTGATGGTTTTATGGCTTAGCACTTCTTGCTGCTGCCATGTGAAGAAAGACATCTTTGCTTCCCCTTCTGAGGCGCCTCCAGCCATGTGGAACTGTCAGCCCATTAAACCTCTTTGTTCTTGGCTGGGTGCGGTGGCTCATGCCTGTAATCCCAGCACTTTGGGAGGCCGAGGTGGGCAGATCACGAGGTCAGGAGATCAAGACCATCCTGGCGAACACGGTGAAACCCCATCTCTACTGAAAATACAAAAAAATTAGCTGGGCGTGGTGATGGGCGCCTGTAGTCCCAGCTTCTAGGGAGGCTGAGGCAGGAGAATGGCATGAACCTGGGAGGCAGCAGAGCTTGCAGGGAGCGGAGATCGCGCCACTGCACTCCAGCCTGGGCGACAGAGCGAGACTCTGTCTCAAAACAACAACAACAACAACAACAACAACAACAACAACAACAAAAAACCTCTTTGTTCTTTATAAATTGCTCAGACTCAGGTACTTCTTCATAGCAGTATAAAAATGGACTAATACAAGCACCATCCAATTACTTGAGAGCCCAGATAGAACAAAAAGGAAGAGGAAAGGTGAATTATCTCCTTCTGAAACGGAAACATCCTTCTCTTGCCTTTGACATCAGAACTTCAGGGTCTCAGGCCTTTGGCCTCAGAATGAGAGTCACACCATTGGCTTAACTGATTCTGAGTCCTTTGGACATGGACTGAGCAATGCTACCAGCTTTCCTGGTTCCCCAACTTGGAGACAGCCTATTGTGGACTTTCTCAGCTTCCATAATTATGTGAACCTTCCTCATCTGTCTATCTACATATATCCTACGGATTGTGCCTTTCTGGGGAACCCTGACTAATGTGATGACAATAATACAAAATTCACTAGTTTATATAGAAAACTTGGTTTTTGTCTTTACCCCATTTTATGTTTGTATTATAACTGTGTTTCTGGAAAAGGAACAAGTTTTTATCTTCTTCATATGAGGGCTAAAGCTTTTTTCTCACCAATATTTTTGGAGATTTTTAAGATTTTCAAGATTTTCTTTTGACATATAATGTTATGAAGCTGAGAATTAAAATTTTTTTTTCTATTTTATTTTTCAGCCTCAGGTGTTTGCTTTTGCAGATCCTTGAGCACATTGAGAGCTTCCACGGCATGGAGTGGGGTGCCTAAAGTTTCAATGATTATAGGGAGTTGAGAGACTCAATTAGGAAAGGAAAGATCTAAAGGATGCAATTTGGAAGATCAAAATTTTCTCAAAAGAACCATTAAAGTTCTAAATAATTCTTGGTAAAGTCATGCAAACAGGAAAGGAAGTAGACAGAATTAGTTCCATATTGGTGGAACACACAGTCAGTAGAGGTTTGAGAAGGGAGAATTTAGTCAACTGAGAAGTTCCCATGAAAGGAGCAAGACCAAGATCACAGAGACACCTTGAAACAAAAAGCCAGGAATAACTTCCAACCCAAGAGGAGAACACAGAGGCCTCAAAACCAAAGCTAGGATAAGAAACTTCTAGCCCAAGAGTTACCTTTCAGACAAAGAAGCCTGAGATTCCAACCCAGCTTCAGAGAGTACTCACTCAAAGTGTTACTCAAACTGTAGGCTTTTTAATGACTTAGCCATGCATGCAAAAGGCATTCCCTAAGGTGGCACAGAAGGTGAACCCCCATATCCAAAGAGAGCCAAGAAGAAAGAAAGACCCCTGTTGCCAGAGTCAGTGGGCAAAGGCAACAGAGAAAGAGACAAGGGTCCTTATGGGATGAGACCCTTGCAGATTTAGACTTATACAAACTCCAGAGAAGTGGCAGGATGACAGCCATAAATGGGGTACCAACATTTCTACTCATTGGATTACAAGTTCTCAGGCATCCAAAATGATTAATAAAATGAAGATTTCTAGGGCTTCTGTGGGAGAGTACGGAAGGTCTTTTTGAACTTTTTAATGCTGTCAAATGAAGAATGAGGAGCTTCATAAATTCGGAAAGGAGAGATTTCATTATGTTTTGTTTTGTTTTGTTTTGTTTTGTTTTTGAGTCGGAGTTTCACTCTCGTTGCCAAGGCTGGAGTGCAGTGGAGTGATCTTGGCTCACTGCAGGCTGCACCTCCCAGGTTCTAGCGATTATCCTGCCTCATCCTCCCTAGTAGCTGGGACTACAGGCATGCGCCACCATGCCCAGCTAATGTTTGTATTTTTAGTAGAGACAGGGTTTCACCATGTTGGCCAGGATGGTCTCGATCTCTTGGTCTCAGGTGATCTACCCGCCTCGGCTTCCCAAAGTGCTTTGATTACAGGCATGAGCCACTGCACCTAGTGAGAGATTTATTTCCTGTAAAGGGTTGCAGCCTGCAGGATAGTCCTGACAGGCTAGGAAGCATAACCTCCAGCCAGAAGTCAGAAACAGACACTTCAAGGGAGAGATAAAGGAAATAGTAATTTATACTGAGTGGCGTGGCCAAATACACATACTTAATAAGCTCTAGGAGTCATGCGTATTTCTGAAAAGAGAAATGCATGCATGCGCAATTGAGTTTCTTGCTCCTTCATGGGTCCAATGTACAAAAAATGGCAGTGTTAGCGTGATCCCAGGGTGGAGTTTTCAGCCCTCTGACATTAAAAGGTGAAGCAGAGGATATGAAAATTCGCTCTGTGCATCCTGTGTACGCTGTCCAGAACCTCTCCATCATGGGTGGTCTCTTATCAGGCAAGAGAGGAGAGGCAGCTTCAGGCAGTTGGTTGAAATCAGTGGTGGAGTCTTTTGAAAGGCTTGTTTCCGTTAAATCCTTAGGGAAGAAAGCCTCATCATGGTTAGCAAAGGAGGGGGCATAACGAGGTGTATCTGACCCCTGTCATCCCATCCTGCCCAACTTGTAATAGGGAAGGAAAAATAATTTTCTCTCTACCTTTACGGAATTCTAAGATGGGATCCTCTGTAAATCCGAGAACTCAGTTTTGAAAGTCACTCTGGGATCCCCTCAGCCAAGAGTGGGTCTGTTCAGTCATTTGGGAGCTTAGGATTTCATTTTCATTTATCAGTGCTAATGGGAATGAGTAGGCTGTCTTCCTGGCAGCTGAATTTGAAAGAAACTCCTTGGATGGGGTTAATGGCAGCTGTATTTTCTGGGAGCTCTGCTATAATTAGACAAAGTAAGTTCTGGTAAGATTTCTTTATCTTCAGTATCTCAAATGTTTTCATTTAAATAATCTTTATAACAACTCTTTTTTTTTTTTTTTTGAGACAGAGTCTTGCTCTGTTGCCCAGGCTGGAGTGCAGTGGCACAATCTTGGCTCACTGCAAGCTCCACCTCCCAGGTTTATGCCATTCTCTTGCCTCAGCCTCCCAAGTAGCTGGGACTACAGGTGCTCGCCACCACACCCGGCTAATTGTTTGTGTATTTTTTTTTAGTAGAGACGAGGTTTCACCACGTTAGCCAGTATGGTCTCGATCTCCTGACCTCGTGATCCACCTGCCTCGGCCCCCCAAAGTGCTGGAATTACAGGCATGAGCCACCGTGCCCGGTCCCTATGACAACTCTTGATGTCTGAGTGGGTTCCCACACAGTCATCTGTTGTAAGACTTTCTGATTCCTTTTTTTTTCTTTGGTCATTATGAATAGGGCTTCTGTACATAATTGCATGGTAGCTTTTGTTTGGAAATAATATCAAAGTAGCTGTCAAAATACTTATGAATGTGATTTTTGGATTTTAAGGTGAGACTTGTTTAGCTTTGGGAAAAACTGCCCAACTTGTAAAAGGGGAGGAAAAATAATTTTCTCTCTACCTTTACGGAATTCTTAGATGGGACCCTCTGTAACAAATTACAGATTAAAATGAGAAAAAAGTTGACAAGTTTAAAAACATGTATACCTTATGGATACATGGGAGATACTCAGGGAAAAATGAGTAAATCCCCAGCAGGTGGCTTTCAATTGAAGTGTAAATGCTATCTTCAACTTAAAGAAAGATTTGAGGCTCAGTAGTGGGGAGGTAACAAGCAAAAGCACAGTAGACAAGGGTAAGTTTTCTTATACAAACTTAACTCCATGCGTTCTCTGTTGATAAGACTCTTTAGTGATTTAGTCATCCTTCTCTTCTTGGTTGGTGCTGAGAGAGAGGTCTTTTAAATGGGGATTTATTTTATAGATGTAAATTTTCCTTACACAAGGTTAACATCTACTCTGTTTTCAGAACTTCCTTTTTTAGCATTTTTTCAAAGTAATCATCTCAGAATAATTCTTATGCCAAAGGGACATATTTTGGGGTGGCATATTCTGGTTTCCTACCATCATATTTTGGGGTGGCATATTCTGCTCTTACACAGCATCTTTCACCAGCAATGAAAAGAGTTCTTGTTTTTCCTCCAGCAATTTGTCATTTTTTGAGTTTAGCAGTTCTAACAGATATAGACCAGCTGTGCTATCTCATTGTGGTTTTCAGTTCTCTAGTACGTTGAGCATCTTTTTGGATGTTTACTTGCCATCTGTAGATCGTCTTTGGTGAGGTGTCTGTTCAGAACTGTGTGCATTTTTAACTGAGCTGTTTAACTTATTGTTTAGTTTCAAGAATTTTGTATATATTTTGAATACAAATTCTTTCTCAGATCTGTATTTTGCAATTTTTTTTTCAATATGTGGTTTGTCTTTTTATTCCCTTAACAAGGTCTTTTCCAGAGTATAAACTTTAAATATTAACAAATCCACATTGTCATTTCTTCCGTGTATATCAACCCTATGTGTCATTTGTTAAAATTCATTACCAAACCCAAAGGCACATAGCTTTTCTTCCATAGTTTCTTCCAGAAATTGTATAGTTTTGCATTTTTAGTGTAAGGATGATTTTGAGTGATTATTTGTGTAAGTTGTAAAGTTTTCATCTACATGCATATCATTTCCTATGGTTTCCAATAATCACTATTTTTGGGAAAGACACAGGGTAGTGGGCTCTGTTAGAGCAGATAGATGGCTAGACATGAACAGGAGGGGGAGCTCCTGGAAAAGGGAAAGTCTGGGAAGGCTCACCTGGAGGGACCACCAAAAATTCACATTTAGTGTCATCTGTAATGCTGGAGTGGATGGGCACTTGTCAATTGTGGGTAGGAGGGAGAAGAGGTACCTATGCAGAAAGAAACACCCTAGAACTCCTCTTAAGATGCCCCAGTCATCATTCACTCTGCAGTAATAATGTCACAATACTGCTGGCTACATGCTGATAAGGACAAAGGGGACATTATTAAAAGAAACCTGGCACTATAAGTACAGATTAGGGCAGAGAAGCACATTTAAAAGAGATAGACGCAGTAGGTACAAATGTGACCGCTGTCAGCCTGCCTGGGATGGCGGGAAGGAGCCTGGTGCCAGAGTGGATTC